>NW_022436981.1:3297760-3335762 GCF_009761245.1 Sapajus apella | reverse complement strand
TAGCTTCCCACCCCGCACCGTCCCTCCCCTGTTTCCCCCCAACTGACCCCAGTGTGTAGTGCTCCCCTCCCTGTGTCCATGTGTTCTCATTGTTGAAAACCCGCCTATGAGTGAGAACATGCGGTGTTTGATCTTCTGCTCTTTTGTCAGTTTGCTGAGAATGATGGTTTCCAGGTTCATCCATGTCCCTACAAAGGACCCAAACTCATCATTTTTGATGGCTGCATAATATTCCATGGTGTATATGTGCCACATTTTCCCTATCCAGTCTATCGTCGAAGGGCATTTGGGTTGGTTCCAGGTCTTTGCTATTGTAAACAGTGCTGCAATGAACATTCGTGTGCACGTGTCCTTATAGTAGAACGATTTGTAATCCTTTGGATATATACCCAGTAATGGGATTGCTGGGTCAAATGGGATTTCTATCTCTAGGTGCTTGAGGAATCGCCACACTGTCTTCCACAATGGTTGAACTAATTTACACTCCCCCCAACAGTGTAAAAGTGTTCCTATTTCTCCACATCCTCTCCAGCATCTGTTGTCTCCAGATTTTTTAATGATCGCCATTCTAACCGGCGTGAGATGGTATCTCAATGTAGTTTTGATTTGCATTTCTCTGATGACCAGTGATGATGAGCATTTTTTCATATGTTTGTTGGCCTCAAGTATGTCTTCTTTTGTAAAGTGTCTGTTCATATCCTTTGCCCACTTTTCAATGGGCTTGTTAGTTTTTTTCTTGTAAATCTGTTTTAGTTCTTTGTAAATTTTAGATATCAGCCCTTTGTCAGATGGGTAAACTGCAGAAATTTTTTCACATGCTGTTGGTTGCCGATTCACTCTAATGATTGTTTCTTTTGCTGTGCAGAAGCTGTGGAGTTTGATTAGGTCCCATTGGTCTATTTTGGCTTTTGTTGTCAATGCTTTTGGTGTTTTGGTCATGAAGTCCTTGCCTACACCTACGTCCTGAATGGTTTTGCCTAGATTTTCTTCTAGGGTTTTTATGGTGTTAGGTCTTATGTTTAAGTCTTTAATCCATCTGGAGTTAATTTTAGTGTAAGGTGTCAGGAAGGGGTCCAGTTTCTGCTTTCTGCACATGGCTAGCCAGCTTTCCCAACACCATTTATTGAACAGGGAATCCTTTCCCCATTGCTTGTTTTTGTCTGGTTTGTCAAAGATCAGATGGTTGTAGAAAGGTTGTGTTGCCTCCGAGACCTCTGTTCTGTTCCATTGGTCTATATCTCTGTTTTGGTACCAGTACCATGCTGTTTTGATTACTGTAGCCTTGTAGTATAGTTTGAAGTCTGGTTGTGTGATGCCCCCTGCTTTGTTCTTTTTGCTTAGAATTGACTTGGCTATGCGGGCTCTCTTTTGGTTCCATATGAAGTTCAAGGTGGTTTTTTCCAGTTCTGTGAAGAAGGTCATTGGTAGCTTGATGGGGATAGCATTGAATCTGTAAATTACTTTGGGCAGTATGGCCATTTTCACAATATTGATTCTTCCTAACCATGAACATGGAATGTTTCTCCATCTGTTTGTGTCCTCTCTTATTTCGTTGAGCAGTGTCTTGTAGTTCTCCTTGAAGAGGTCCTTTACATTCCTTGTTAGTTGTATTCCTAGGTATTTTATTCTCTTTGTGACAATTGTGAATGGATGTTTGTTCTTGATTTGGCTCTCTTTGAGTCTGTTATTGGTGTATAGGAATGCATGTGATTTTTGCACATTGATTTTGTATCCTGAGACTTTGCTGAACTTGCTTATCAGTTTCAGGAGGTTTGGGGCTGAGATGATGGGGTCTTCTAGATATACAATCATGTCGTCTGCAAATAGAGACAATTTGACTTCCTCCTTTCCTATTTGAATGCCCTTTATTTCTTTTTCTTGCCTGATTGCTCTGGCTAGAACTTCTAATACTATATTGAATAGCAGTGGTGAGAGAGGGCATCCTTGTCTGGTGCCACATTTCAAAGGGAATGCTTCCAGTTTTTGCCCATTCAGTATGATATTGGCTGTTGGTTTGTCATAAATAGCTTTTATTATTTTGAGATACGTTCCATCGATACCTAGCTTACTGAGTGTTTTTAGCATAAAGGGCTGCTGAATTTTGTCAAAGGCCTTCTCTGCATCAATTGAGATAATCATGTGGTTTTTGTCTTTGGTTCTGTTTATGTGGTGAATTACGTTTATAGACTTGCGTATGTTGAACCAGCCTTGCATCCCCGGGATGAAGCCTACTTGATCATGGTGGATAAGCTTTTTGATGTGCTGTTGCAATCGGCTTGTCAGTATTTTATTGAAGATTTTTGCATCTATGTTCATCATGGATATTGGCCTGTAGTTTTCTTTTCTTGGTGAGCCTCTGCCGGGTTTTGGAATCAGGATGATGTTGGTGTCATAAAATGATTTGGGAAGAATTCCCTCCTTTTGTATTGTTTGGAATAGTTTCAGAAGAAATGGTACCAGCTCCTCTTTGTATGTCTGGTAGAATTCAGCTGTGAACCCATCTGGACCTGGGCTTTTTTTGGGTGGTAAGCTCTTAATTGCTGCCTCAACTTCAGACCTTGTTATGGGTCTGTTCAGGGTTTCGGCTTCTTCCTGGTTTAGGCTTGGCAGGAGGCAAGTGTCCAGGAATTTATCCATTTCTTCCAGGTTTATTAGTTTGTGTGCGTAGAGTTGTTTGTAATAATCTCTGATGATGGTTTGAATTTCTGTGGAATCTGTGGTGATATCCCCTCTATCGTTTTTTATTGCATCAATTTGGTTATTCTCTCTTTTCTTTTTTATTAATCTGGCTAGTGGTCTGTCTATTTGTTGATCTTTTCAAAAAACCAGCTCCTGGATTTATTGATTTTTTGAAGGGTTTTTTGTGTCTCTATCTCCTTCAGTTCTGCTCTGATCTTAGCTATTTCTTGTCTTCTGCTAGACTTTGAGTTTTTTTGATCTTGCTCCTCTAGCTCTTTCAGTTTTGACGATAGGGTGTCAATTTTTGATCTCTCCATGCTTCTCATGTGGGCACTTATTGCTATATATTTTCCTCTAGAGACTGCTTTAAATGTGTCCCAGAGATTCTGGTATGTTGTGTCTTCATTCTCGTTGGTTTCGAAGAACATCGTTATTTCTGCCTTCATTTCATTGTTTATCCAGTCAACATTCAAGAGCAAGTTGTTCAGTTTCCATGAAGCTGTGCGGTTCTGAGTTAGTTTTTGAATTCTGAGTTCTCACTTGATTGCACTGTGGTCTGAGAGACTGTTTGTTACGATTTCCATTCTTTTGCATTTGCTGAGGAGTGATTTACTCCCAATTATGTGGTCAATTTTAGAGTAGGTGTGATGTGGTGCTGAGAAGAATGTATATTCTGTGGCTTTGGGGTGGAGAGTTCTGTAAATGTCTATTAGGTTTGCTTGGTCCAGGTCTGAGTTCAAGTCCTGGATATCCTTGTTAATTTTCTGTCTGGTCGATCTGTCTAATGTTGACAATGGGGTGTTAAAGTCTCCCACTATTATTGTGTGGGAGTCTATGTCTCTTTGTAAGTCATTAAGAACTTGCCTTATGTATCTGGGTGCTCCTGTATTGGGTGCATATATATTTAGGATCGTTAGCTCTTCTTGTTGCATTGATCCTTTTACCATTATGTAATGTCCCTCTTTGTCTCTTATGATCTTTGTTGCTTTAAAGTCTAATTTATCAGAGATGAGAATTGCAACTCCTGCTTTTTTTTGCTCTCCATTTGCTTGGTAAATCTTCCTCCATCCCTTTATTTTGAGCCTTTGTGTATCCTTGCATGTGAGATGGGTTTCCTGGATACAGCACACCGATGGGTTTTGTCTTTTTATCCAATTTTCCAGTCTGTGTCTTTTGATTGGGGCATTTAGTCCATTTACATTTAGGGTTAATATTATTATGTGTGAATTTGATACTGCCATTTTGGTGCTAGCTGGCTGTTTTGCCCTTTAGTTGAGCTGATACTTGTTGTTCCTTTATATATGTAGAGCCTCTTTCAGGAGCTCTTGTAGAGCTGGCCTGGTGGTGACGAAATCTCTGAGTACTTGCATGTTCCCAAAGGATTTTATTTTTCCTTCACTTATGAAGCTTAGTTTGGCTGGATAGGAGATTCTGGGTTGAAAGTTCTTTTCTTTAAGGATGTTGAATATTGGCCCCCATTCTCTTCTGGCTTGTAGGGTTTCTGCTGAGAGATCTGCTGTGAGTCTGATAGGCTTCCCTTTATGGGTAACCCGACCTTTCTCTCTGGCTGCCCTTAGTATTTTCTCCTTCATTTCGACCCTGGTCAATCTGACGATTATGTGTCTTGGGGTTGCTCTTCTTGACGAATATCTTTGTGGTGTTCTCTGTATTTCCTGGACTTGAATGTTTGCCTGTCTTGCTAGGTTGGGGAAGTTTTCCTGGATAATATCCTGAAGAGTATTTTCCAACTTGGATTCATTCTCTTCGTCGCTTTCAGGTACGCCTATCAAACGTAAATTAGGTCTTTTCACATAGTCCCACATTTCTTGGAGACTTTGTTCATTCCTTTTTACCCTTTTTTCTTCAGTCTTGCCTTCCCGTTTTATATCATTGAGTTGATCTTCGACCTCTGATATCCTTTCTTCTGCTTGGTCCATTCGGCTGTTGATACTTGTGCATGCTTCACAAAGTTCTCGTGTTGCGTTTTTCAGCTCCATCAATTCACTTATATTCCTTTCTATTTTGTCCATTCTTGTTAGCATTTCGTCCAATCTTTTTTCAAGGTTCTTAGTTTCTTTGCATTTGGTTAGAACATGTTCTTTAAGTTCACAGAAGTTTCTTACTACCCACCTTCTGAAGTCTGATTCTGTCATTTCATCACACTTGTTCTCCATCCAACCTTGTTCCCTTGCTGGTGAGGAGTTGTGATCCCTTTTGGGAGGAGAGGTGTTCTGGTTTCTGGTGTTTTCATCCTTTTTGCGCTGGTTTCTTCCCATCTTTAAGGATTTATCCACCTGTCGACTTTGTAGTTGCTGGCTTTCAGATTGGGTCTCAAATCTTTCAGATTGACATTCTGTTTGTTGATGATGAGTTTATTTCTGTTTCTTGGTTTTCCTTCTGACAGTCTGGCCCCTCTGCTCTAGGTCTGCTGAGGTTCACTCCAGGCTCTGCTTGCCTGGGGTTCACCTGCAGCAGCTGCTGAACAGCAAGGGTTGTTACCAGTTTTCTTCTTTTGCTATCTTTGTCCCAGAATGATGCCCGCCTAGTGTCAATCTGATCTCTCTTTTATGAGGTGTCTTTTTGGATATATAGGGGTCAGGGAGCTGCTTGAGTAGACGGTCTCTTCTTTATAGGAGCTCAAATGGTGAGCTGCGAGCTCTGTTGCTGTTCATTCAGAGCTGCTGGGCAGGTACTTTTAGGTCTGCTGCAGCAGAACTCATAAACTGCTTTTTGTTCCCAGGTGCTCTGTCCCAGGTATTTAGGGCTTTATTTATGAGATTCCGTTATGCTGCCGCCTTCTTTTTTTTTTTCTTTTCCTTCAGACCTGCGCAGCCCAGCAAGGAGGCAGCCTAGTCACTGTCGACCTATAGCAGCTTTGCTGAGCTGCTGTGGGCTCCGCCCCGCTGCCGAGAGAACTTCCCTGCAGTCCTGTTTATATGGGTGTAGTTAGAACTGCTTTGGTGATGGTGGCCCGCCTCTGTTAGGGCGGAGTCTCTGCTGTGGAGGGTTGCCTTGGCAACGGCGGGCTGCCTCAGCAATGGCAGGTTGCCTTGGTAACGGCGGGCTGCCTCGGTAATGGCGGACGCCCCTCCCCCACAGAGCTGGACCATCCTGGGTTCAGCTGCGCTTGCTGTGGAACTCTCAATCCAGAGTTTCTGGTTGCTGTTGTTTTGTGGGGGTGGGACCAGCCGAGCCTGATCGCCTGGCTCCCTGCCTCAGAGCCTTTTTAAAGTTGGTGTTCCAGACGCCTGTTGAAGAGGCGCCGGGGCCTGTTTGTTTTCCCCTGCGGCCACTCACTGTGCTGGCTTAAACAGCGGCACTGATGTTTGTGGCGCTTTTTTTTTTTTTGCCCTGGAATCTACTGTTCTGGTTCTCTGCTCAGTCCCCTTTTTGAACCGGTGTATGGGCGACTTCCCGTGGCTCCAATCGCCAGCCACAAGGGCCCCCGGACCAGTGTATTTTGTACGGAGAACCGCGGCTCCGGGGCACCGACAAAGCAGCCGCGGGGCAAAGCAGTGGCGCTGGCTGAAACAGCCGCGCTGGCGACCGTGGAGCACCTCCGCCCGGGAATTTCCTAGTCTGTGGGCAATAAAAACGTGGCGTCCACTCACCCTCTGTGCTTTCACTGAGAGCTGCAATCCTGAGCTGTTCCTAAACGGCCATCTTGGATCGTCTGTCTTCTATAAATTTGTTAATTTGACCTGAGTTATATCAGTTAATTAACTACTACTACATTAAAAAACAAATCATCTATATCTGGTTACATCCAAGTACAGTTTTCCCATTTTCTTTTTGTAGCCATTTTTAGTTGTGTGTTTTTATGGACATTACAGATGTTGGTAATGGCAATTATCAACCATTTTAGGCTAAAAATATTTAGAAATGTTTAACCACTGTTTTTATAGAACATGTTACATTTTTAAGTGGGAGAAATAAAGTTGATAAGGCATAAAGTATTCTTAATAATTTGCTCATATCTTTTATCCCATGGTTACCACCCTAGGTGAAGACTTTAGGAGTTCTGTAGTTGGTTTCCTCTAATCCACAATAGACGCTTTATAACCAGTTCCTGTTATAAGGGGATTAATTAATCATATTCCTTCCTTCTCACATGTTCTGAATCTATTGAAAAGACAAAAGATAGACAAATCATGATCAAAGTATCAATCTTGTTTTTTTTTCCTTTTTCTGCATTTTACTGATAAGCTGGTGGGAAAATGTGGTTCTAGATCCCTAAATTTTTCATTTTGTTTTGTTTCTTGGTGTTGTTTTTGAGATTTTGCAGCGGCGCAATCTTGGCTCATGACAACCTCTGATTCCTGGGTTGAAGTGATTCTCCTCCCTCAGCCTCCTGAGTAGCTGGGATTATAGGCATGTGCTATGCTGCCTGGTTAATTTTTTTTTTTGTATTTTTAGTATAGATGTGGTTTCATCATGTTGGCCAAGCTGGTCTCGCTCTCCTGACCTCAAGTGATCCACCCACCTTGGCCTTCCAAAGTGGTGGGATTACAGGAATTAATACCTGAAAGGTTTTGCTCATATTCGTGGTGTACCCTCATTTAGTTCTTGGGAAATGTTTTGATTTGAGGAAAAATTTGGTTTTCTGTCATGGACATATTTATTTTTGCAGTAGAAGAGATGGTGAGATATGATTATATTCTGGATACGTTTAAAAGAGTCAAGGGAATTTGCCAAGAGATTGGATGTGGGGATTGAAAATAATGGTGGAGTTAAAATGATTCAAAAGTAGTAGTTCTTGTCAACTGAATAGATAGGAATGGTTATTAGCTATCATGGAGTGCATGTAGACGCAGGTATATTAGGAATTGATTTTTAGTTATGTTAAGTTAAGGTACCTATTAGATAACCAAGTTGAAGTATCAACTAGGCTATTGGATGTCAGTCTGGAAAGATTTCTGGACTGGAGGTAACAGCTCTATTGATATGATAGCTTGTATAGATGTCTTTGTATAAATACATTGTATGAGGCCATTTTTACGTCAGTATAAAGAAATACCTGAACTGGTGATTTATGAAGAAAAGAGGTTTAATTGGCTCATGGTTCTGCAGGCTGTATAGGTAGTGTCGTGCCCACATCTGCCTGGCTTCTCATGATGTCTCAGGAAGCTTAGAGTCATGGTGGAAGGCAAAGGGGAAGCTGGCATCTCACATGGCAAGAGCAGGAGCAAGTGCGGGGGGGTGCTACACATTTTTAAAAACCAAGATCTTGGTGGAAGTCACTATCAGGAGAACAGCACCAAGCCACTCATGAAAGATCTGCCTCCATGACCCAAACACTTTCTGTCAGGCCCTATCTCCAGCATTAGGGACTGCATATCAACATGAGGTTTGTAGGGGACACATATTCAAACCATGTCATACATGCACACAAACATACACATAA
The DNA here is from genome assembly GCF_009761245.1 of Sapajus apella. Classification (NCBI taxonomy): domain Eukaryota; kingdom Metazoa; phylum Chordata; class Mammalia; order Primates; family Cebidae; genus Sapajus; species Sapajus apella. The sequence continues at coordinate 3,327,679 of NW_022436981.1, read as the reverse complement.
CCTCTACTTAAATGGTTTCTCTCATTGTTTTCATTAAATACGTACATTTTACATTGTCCCTAAATATTTTCTATAGTGTCATGCTTACTGGTCCCATGGTACTGTATTTTGCAGATGTGCCATAATTTGGTTTAATTAATCACATTTTGGGTCAAAAGATTTCAGATATTTGAAGGCTGTTTTGGAACTTTTAAGTAATATAAGTTATAATTAACACTAAGAAACTTAAATATGTTAATTGGGAATTAAATAAAAATTTGAATTAGGGGACAGGTTTTTCATTGAACTTGAGATCTGGAGTTTTAGATTTCAGGAATTATTTTAACTTTTTTCAGAAATATTATCCAAATGTTTTTCTTTTTTTGAAATATGCTAGTCATATAAAATTCTACATTATATTTACTCTATCAATTAAGTGATTTTTGTGTTGCTTGAAGGTCATGATTAGCACTTTCTGTGTTTATTGTCTTATTCATGAATAGTTTGCAGTGCTCCTAAATATGTCTGCTTGTCCACAGTCCAGTGTTTAAGTGATTGTTCTGTCATTTTCTATAATCTGTATTGAACCAAGTGACAGACTTCTTATTGTACTCTTCTCTGTGCAATTCTTGCTGATAAATTGTAGGGCTTTGAGGAAATCATTAATTCTTTTGAAATGACATTTAAAATGAAATCAACATTTAATTGTTTGAAAAAGTAACAGCTGTGACTTTGTAAGCTACTGTTAGTGGCTTTGGAAGCTAGTTAGTTAGCTAGTTGTCATAATGAGGTCATTTTCCAAAAGAAGATGAAATCATTTGCCATTTTGTTTTAGTCATAGTGGACTTTTTCTTTGCCCAAATATTTTTGGATTACACATTCCCACCCACTTATTTTCATAGTTGCTAATGCTTTTGTGGAATAAGATAATGATGGAACTTTGAGAGGCAACTGTTTATACCTAACATGTTCATTATATGATTTTTTTTTATACCATAGTTGGAAAAAGACCTGTGTAGACTTGCATATCATTAAAGTATATTTTATTTTTTAATTATACTTCAAGTTCTGGGATACATGTGCAGAATGTGCAGGTTTGTTACATAGGTATACACGTGCCATGATGGTTTGCTGCACCCATCAACTTGTCATCTACATTAGGTGTTTCTCCTAATGCTGTCTCTCCCCTGGCCCCCCACCCCCTGACAGGCATTGGTGTGTGATGTTCCCCTCCCTGTGTCCATGTGTTCTCATTGTTCACCTCCCACTTGTGAGTGACAACATGTGGTGTTGGTTTTCTGTTCCTGTGTTAGTTTGCTGAGAGTGATTGTTTCCAGCTTTATCCATGTCCCTGCAAAGGACATGAATTCATCCTTTTTAATGGCTGCATAATATTCCATGATGTATATGTGCCACATTTTCTTTATCCAGTCTATCATTTCTAATGGGAGATCCACATCATATTTGGAATTGTGTGTAAATCTCTACACAGAGAGTATGGAATTCTACCAAAAATTGTATTTTCCTGAGTCCCTGTAGGCTAATGATTTACTCAGAGTTGTGTTATGATCTCCACCTACTTGAATGCCTGCCTGATGCTTCACCATCTGTCTACTTTTAGAGGGTCTGTGGCCCTCCAGATCCACTTGTGGTTGAAAGTTTATGGGTAATAGAGATAAGGAGTATAATCATCCTGCTCATTGTTACTGCTATGTTCACTGGTACAAAAATGTTACTTCACTAGTGCAAAAAAGTTTCTCTTTTCTTCTGGGATATATTCCATATAAACCTGTATGTTTATTGTAGCCTGAGGATTCCAGACATATTCGAAGTGCTAACTCCAGATAGTAACTCTAATTTAAACTTCCTTTTCTTTGTAAAGGAAAAATAATTATACTGTTGTTATGCAGTAACATAAACATAGCTATGTATAATTTAGAAAGACACTTCTAATAAAGTGTTTCTATGAATATTAGAGTTTATCTTAAACTAGTAATAATAATAATTTGACATTAGTAGAATTAAGTGGAGAATCCCAAAATGAATTCAGTGGCATTTAAGAATTTAGTATAAGCATCACAAAGCAAGAATAAGTGATTATTAAATGTTAGAGTAAATGATTTAATATAATGAGTTTACTATACATTGGATAAAGAGTTTTATGTAATCAAATCATAAGATAAACTTATAGGAAATAGAAATGTTTTATCTTTGGAGGTATTGTAATGAAAAAATAGTTTTTGATGACCAGGGTAATAAGTAGTATATAGTTAAGTATCTTGTATCAGTTATCTATTGCTATGGTAATGCTATATCATAAAGGAGTTGAAAGTCTCTGTGGCATGCAACAATTAACTGCTTATTGGTCACGTGTCTATGATATCAGCTAGGCAGCTCTGCTGATTTTGTATGGCCTGAGTTGGAGTAACTGTTTGACTCAGTTTTACTCTCTCGTCATGCAGTAGGTATGTTCTGATAATGGCAGAGGTGTAATAAGACCAAAAAATGCAGTATATTTTGAAGCCTAACCTTGTAGCTGGTGTGCCATCACTTTATTGGCCAAAGTAAATCAGAAAATCAGCTTGGTTCAATGAGTGGGAAATACATGCTGTTTTTTCTGGATAAAAAAATGTGGCATATATATACACCATGAAAATACTATGCAGCCATAAAAAAGGATGAGTTCATGCCCTTTGCAGGGACATGGATGAATCTAGAAACCATAATTCTCAGCAAACTGACAAAAGAACAGAAAACCAAACACCACATGTTCTCACTCATAAGTGAGTGTGGAACAATGAGAACACATGGAAATAGGGAGGGGAGCATCACATACTGGGGTCTGTTGGGAGGTGGGGGGCTAAGTAGGAGGTGGGGAGATTGGGGAAGGAAAACAGAGGAAATACATAATGTAGGTGACAGAGGGATGGAAGCAGCAAACCACCATGGCATGTGTATACCTATGTAACAATTCTGAAAGATCTGCGCATGTACCCCAGAACTTAAAGAAAAATAAATAAATAAATAAAATATATTTTGCCTCTTTAAATGAAAAGAATTGCAAAAATTGCAAAACCACATGGCAAAAGATACAGATATGGGGAGGGGTGAAGAATTGGGGACATTATTGTAATCTGTCTCACAGTCCCTAATACAACAAAAGCAAATAAACAATAACTATTTTAGTGCATGACTTTTTTCTTTATATGGCATTTGATTATATTGCATATGTTTTTATAGCAGATGTTTCTTTTTTCATATTATAATTTTGAAAAGCTGTGTAGGTTTTTACGTTAATTTTGAAATGTCAAATGGTACTAATATATGAACACCACTTAGCTGTGCTATGTTATTCTATTTATATGTCTGCATAGTATGTTTATTCAAACACTGTTTTTAGTAAACAATGTGACTTCCTCTTGTCTTATTTGAATACCCTTTATTTCTTTTTCTTGCCTGATTGCTCTGGCTAGAACTTCTAGTAATATATTGATTAGGAGTGATGAGAGAGGGCATCCTTGTCTAGTGCCCGAATTCAAAGGGAATGTTTCCAGTTTTTGCCTATTCAGTATGATATTGGCTGTTGGTTTGTTGTAAATAGCTTTTATTATTTTGAGATACGTTCCATCAATACCTAGTTTATTGAGGGTTTTTAGCATAAAGTGCTGTTGAATTTTGTCAAAGGACTTCTCTGCATCAATTGAGATAATCATGTGGTTTTTGTCTTTGGTTCTGTTTATGTGGTGAATTACATTTATAGACTTGCGTATATTGAACCAGCCTTGCATCCCCGGGATGAAGCCTACTTGATCATGGTGGATAAGCTCTTTGATGTGCTGTTGCAATCGGTTTGCCAGTATTTTATTGAAGATTTTTGCATCTATGTTCATCATGAATATTGGCCTGAAGTTTTCTTTTCTTGCTCAGTCTCTGCCAGGTTTTGGTATCAGGACGATGTTGGTCTCATAAAATGATTTGGGAAGGATTCCCTCTTTTTCGATTGTTTGGAATAGTTTCAGAAGGAATGGTACCAGCTCCTCTTTGTATGTCTGATAGAATTCGGCTGTGAACCCATCTGGACCTGGGCTTTTTTTGGGTGGTAGGCTCTTAATTGCTGCCTCAACTACACCTTGTTATTGGCCTATTCAGGGTTTTGCCTTCTTCCTGGTTTAGGCTTGGGAGGATGCAAGTGTCCAGGAATTTAACCATTTCTTCCAGGTTTACTAGTTTATGTGCATACAGTTGTTTGTAATAATCTCTGATGATGGTTTGTATTTCTGTGGAATCTGTGGTGATGGACCCTTTATCTTTTTTATTGCATCTATTTGATTATTCTCTCTTTTCTTTTTTATTAATCTGGCTAGTGGTCTGTGTATTTTGTTGCTCTTTTTGAAAAACCAGCTCCTGGATTCATTGATTTTTTGAAGGGTTTTTTGTGTCTCTATCTCCTTCAGTTCTGCTCTGATCTTAGTTATTTCTTGTCTTCTGCTAGGTTTTGAGTTTTTTTGATCCTGCTTCTCTAGCTCTTTCAATTTTGACAATAGGACTTCTATTTTAGACCTCTCCTTGCTTCTCATGTGAACATTTGTTGCTATATATTTTCCTCTGGAGACTGCTTTAAATGTGTCCCAGAGATTCTGGTATGTTGTATCTTCATTCTCGTTGGTTTCTAAGGACATCTTTGTTTCTACCTTCATTTCGTTGTTTATCCAGTCAACATTCAAGAGCCAGTTGTTCAGTTTCCATTTAGTTCTGCAGTTCTGAGTTAGTTTCTGAATTCTGAGTTGTAACTTGATTGCACTGTGGTCTGAGAGACTGTTTGTTATGATTTCCGTTCTCTTGCATTTGCTGAGGAGTTATTTATTTCCAATAATGTGGTCAGTTTTAGAATAGGTGCAATGTGGTGCTGAGAAGAGTGTATATTCTGTGGATTTGGGGTGGAGAGTTGTGTAAATGTAGTTGGGTTTGCTTGGTCCAGGTCTGAGTTAAAGTCCTGGATACCCTTGTTAATTTTCTGTCTTGTTGATCTGTCTAATGTTGACAATGGGGTGTTAAAGTCTCCCACTGTTATTGTGTGGGAGTCTAAGTCTCTTTATAAGTTATTAAGAACTTGCCTTATATGTCTGGGTGCTCCTGTATTGGGTATGTATATATTTAGGATCGTTAGTTCTTCTTGTTGCATTGATCCTTTTACCATTATGTACTGTTGTTCTTTGTCTCTTTTGATCTTTGTTGGTTGAAAGCCTATTTTATCAGAGAGTAGGATTTCAACAGCAGCAGACTATCCACATCAATTTGCAAGGAAAACATTCACCTTCTTTATCCCCTAATCAAAGTGGATTAACAACAGCAGAAACTGGCCAATACTATAGATATCTCAACTGGTTTATCTCATACAATTGTGACTGAAAATGTTGAGCAAACTTTCCACTTAATGGGTGCCAAAACTGTTGCGTCCCCATCAGCTGCAGACCAGAGCAAAGCTTTCAGTGGAAATTTCAAACAAGTGGGTTCAAGATCTCAAAGCATTTATTTGAAAAATTGAAACAGGAGATGAAATGTGTATTCATTAGTATGATCCTATACACAAAGAACAATCAAAACCATGGCTACCAAGAGGTAAAAGTGGTCCAGGCAAAGCAAAAGCAGACTGGAGAGCAAAGTTCACGGTAATAGTTTTTTTTTTTTTTTTTTGGGGGGGGGCGGGAAGTTTGAGGCATTTTGCTTGTCGACTTTCTGGAGGGTCAAAGAATGATAACATTTGCTTATTATTAGAGTGTTTTGGGAAAACCAGCCAAAGCCTTAGCAGGGAAAAAATGTCCAGGAATGCAAATTTTTCTCCACCAGGACAGTGCTCCTGCTCATTCTTCCAATCAAGAGCAGTTTTATGAGAGTTTCCATGAAGCATCATTAGGCATCCACCTTACAGTCCAGATTCAGCTTCTTCTGACTTGTTTTTCTTGACTAATCTTAAACTATCTTTAAAGATCAGTATGTTAGTCCATTTTTACACAGTTGATAAAGACATATCTCAGACTGGGCAATTTATGAAAGAAAGAGGTTTAATTGGACTTAAAATTTCATGTGGCTAGGGAAGCCTTACAATTATTGTGGAAGGCAAAGAGCAGCAAGTCCCTTCTTATATGGATGGCAGCAGGGAAAGAGAGAATGAGAGCCAAGTGAAATGGGTTTTCCCTTATGAAACGATCAGATTTTGTGACACTTATTCACTATCATGAGAACAGCATGGGGAAACTTGTCCCAGTGATTCAGTCACCTCCCACCGGTCCCTCCCACAACACATGGGAATTCAAGATGAGATTTGGGTGGGGACACAGCCAAACCATGTCATTTCACCCCTGGCCCCTCCGAAATCTCATGTGACTCACATTTCAAAACCAATGATGCCTTCCCAACAGTCTCCTAAAGTCTTAACTCATTTCAGCATTAACTCTAAAGTCCACAGTCTCGAGTCTTATCTGAGACAAGGCAAGTCCTTTCTGCCTATGAGCCCGTAAAATCAAAAGCAAGTTTGTTACTTCCTAGATACAATGAGAGTATAAGCATTGGGTAAATGCAGCCATTCCAAATGGGAGAAATTGGCCAAAACAAAGGGGCTACAGGCATATCTGAAATCTAGTGGGTCAGTCAAATCTTAAAGCCCCAAAATGATTTCCATTGGTTCTGTGTCTTATATCCAGTTCACACTGATACAAGAGATGGATTCCCATAGTTTTGGACAGCTTCAGCACGGTGTTTGCAGGGTACAGGCCCCCTACTGGCTGCTTTCACAGGGTGGAATTGAGTGTCTGCAGGTTTTCCTGGTGCATAATGCAAGCTGTCCATGGATCTGTCATTCCAGAGTCTGGAGGATGGTGACCCTCTTCTCACAGCCCCACCAGGCAGTGCCCCAGTAGCGATTCTGTGTGGGGGATCCAACCGCCCATTTCCCTTTCATGTTGCCTTAGCAGAGGTTCTCCATGAGGGCTGCGCTCTTGTGGCAAACTTCTGCCTGGGCAGCCAGGCATTTCCAGGCATCCTCTGAAATCTAGGTGGAGGTTCACAGACCTCAGTTCTTGACATCTGTGCACCCACAGGCTTATCACCATGTGGAAGCCTTCACCCTCAGAAGCTACAGCCTGAGCTGTATCTTGACCTCTTAGTCATGGCTGGAGCATCTAGGATGCAGGACACCAAGTCCCTAAACTACACACACCACAGGGACCCTGGGCACAGCCCAGGAAACCATTTTTTTCTCCCTGGTCTCTGGAATTGTGATGGGAGGGGCTTCTGTGAAGACCTCTGTCATTCCTTGGAGACATTTTCCTCATTGTCTTGAGGATTAACATTCGTTTGGTTCCTTGTGACTTAGGCAAGTTTCTGCAGCTGTCTTGACTTTATCCCCAGAAAATGGGATTTTCTTTTCAGGCTGCAAATTTTCCAAACTTTCACGTTCTGTTTCCCCTTTACAACTGAATGCCTTTAACCCAGGCCACCTCTGAATGCTTTGCTGCTTAGAAATATGTTCCATCAGATACCCTAAATCATCTCTCTCAAGTTCAAAGTTCCCCAAATTTTTAGAGCAGGGGCAAAATACCACCAAGCTCTTTGCTAAAATGTTAAGAGTCACCTTTGCTTCAGTTCTCAAGAAATTCCTCATCTCCATCTGAGACCACCTCAGCCTGGATTTCATTGTCCATTTAATTATCAGCATTTTGACTAAAGCCATTCAACAAGTCTCTAGGGAGTTCCAAGCTTTCTCACATTTTCTTGTCTTCTTCTGAGCCCTGCAAACTGTTCATCCTCTGCCTTTTACTCACTTCCAAAGTTGCTTTCACATTTATGGAATATTTTTAGCAGTGTCCCACTCTACTGTTACCAGTTTACTGTATTAGTCCATTTTTATGCTGCTGATAAAGACCTACTTGAGACTGGGCAAAAGAAAGTGGTTTAATTAGACTTACAGTAACACGTTTCTGGGGAAGCCTCACAATTGTGGCAGAAGGCAAGGAGGAGCGAGTCCTGTGTTACATGGATGGCAGCAGGCAAAGAGAGAATGAGAGCTAAGGAAAACGGGTTTCCCCTTATCAAACCATCAGATTTCGTGAGACTTACCATCACAAGAGCAGCATGGGAAAAACCTGCCCCCATGATTCAGTGACCTCCCACTGGCTGCCTCCCACAACACCTGGGAATTCAAGATGAGATTCAGGTGGGGACACAGCCAAACCATGTCAGTCAATCACTTTTGTTTTGTTTTCTTTTTAGTGTATAAAAAAAGACTGCACTGACATGGCTAAATTCCCAGGACTCTCAGTTCTTTGGGGATAGGGTAATAAGTGGCTGGTATCATCATTTACAGGTTTCTTGACCTTGATGTAGAAAATAAAGTTTTAAATTACATTTTCCATGAACTTGTCCCTTCCTATGAACTCAAAAAAACATGTTGAAGAAGCGAGTCATAAAATACCACATATTGTATGATTTCACTTATTTGTGGTATCTAGAATAGACAAATCTATAGAAACAAGATAGATTTATGGTTGCCTAGGGCTGGAAGCAGGGGATGAGTAGGGTCAGGATAGAGGCATGACTGCTAAAGGACAGGGTTTGTTTTGGGGTGATGAAAATTTTCTGAAATTAGATTGTGTTGTTGGTTGCACAACTATGAATATACTAAAAACTATTGAATGGTATAATTTCAATGGATAGATTTTATGGTATGTGAGTTACATCTCAATAAAATTGTTAAGAAATGATCAATAATCCTTAACCTTTATACATCTGTCTCATATGGGAGGCAAATGTATAAAGCAAACAATAAATTGATAGTGTGATAAGTGCAATAGCTTAAAGATATGGTGAAGCTTGGAGGTTGACTAGTTGTTTACCTGTCAGACTGGGAATGGGAATCTCTCTAGAGGGAATTATCTTTCCTAACTATTCAAATGTTGGTCTAGGGGTAGAACTTTCAAGGATTTACAAATGATTCTGTTTGAGTAGATATAAAGTGTGTCCCTAATACTCAGTGCTTAGTAGACTCTCAAATTCTAGTTGTCATGGTGTGACAACAATACTAATAATTTTGATGATTAAAATGGTGTAGTCTGAGGAAGTAATTGTTTCTTCAGCGTTTTCTAAAATATGTTCTAAAGACTTTCCTTCAGATGCTGCTTGATAAAAAGGCATTCAAGTTAAACAAATGAGGAATATGGTATTATTTGTACTTAACAGTGTATGTATGATATTAAAAGCTCCAAATAATTCTACAGTAAATAAACTATTTAATTTTGTTCAACTCAGGGTTTCCCAAATTTAGTTCATCCAGTATCCATTTCATTTGATGGTACCTATTACCATGTTTGGCAGTTATCCTTCTCTGAAACACATTTTAGTATATGCTGTTCAAATTTCTTCCTTTTTACTAGCTATGGTGATGCGTGTATGATATACCCAAGCTTTACTTATTTTGCTTTCTAGATGAGTGACTTTTCTAGAACAATACTTTCAGTTATAATATTCATGTCTCTCTTTCATAAAGCTCAACATGGCACTGTTTTGAATATAGGAAAAAAGTTACATTTTCCTGATCAATTGTTGTGCTTTATTAGGAAACAATAGGAACCTTATAGCCAATATATCCATTAAATCTTATGAATAATTTTGACTAGGATGAAGTTCATAATGAAGATTTGTATTCAGTTTGTCAAATTATCTGAAATAAGTTTCTTTCAGAAACTTTTACACGTTCTTCTTAGTTATCTAACATTTTAGTTTTGTTGAATAGTTATGGTTTTTGTTTTCTATGTGCCTCTGCTGTAGTTTACTTTAGACTGATTTGCAAGTAGGTATACTATGCACTTGTATAATTGCTTACAATGAGAATAAAAATTCTTGTCAGTTGACTTATATAAGAATGTCATGATTATGCTTTGGAGATTGTATTTTAAATGACCTCCAGTTTACCCAAATCATTCCTCCAAAAGCACAATAGAAACTCCTTAAAGTATATTTTTATGGAAGATGATTGCTTTTGTTCTTGTTTTTAGTCTATTTAGGCAGATCTGTAAATCATGTATTTAGATGCTAAGCAGTGAAAAAATATTTGATACTCACGTTTGGTGGTATTTTTACCTTTTGGAGGATTTGCCATTAATTGCAATGTTACACACATACATGCACGCATGCACACATACACACCTTTTTATTTCTAAAAGTGTGAATTGTAGTTACAAAATATAAATTATTTGGGTCTCTGAGTCTGTCATGTGTCATGGCAGCAGCGTATGATTGCATATATGTATTCCAGTTAAAGGAAAGAACTATTTTTTTCCAGTGATGTGTTTACCTTAATGATTTCATTCATTTTTGATTTTAAGTTTGAAAATCAAGGCTTTTGATTCTATGGAAAGAGATCTGATTTTATGTTGTTGTATACTGTTGATGTTTCAAAATTAGAGTCAATGAGGATAATCTACCTGTAACTCTTTTTACTATTGTTGCGTAGCAAATAATGTGTAGCTCAGTGGCAACAATTATTTGTATGTGAGTTGGCAGCTCTGCCTCTCATTGCAGATGTGTGGGTAGGCTGGGTTGGCGCTACTCCACATGACATTCACCTTTATTTTTGCATTAGGGGCAACCTAGGTCATGCTCTTTTTCTTTTGGTGATGGTGCTGTCTCTAGAGGGCCTTTTAAGTCTTTGTAAGGCCTAGGCTTTTAACTGGTACATTTTGTCGCTGCTGCCTGTTTGTCAATGGCCAATTTAAAGTCAAGAGGTAGAGAAGTGACTCTACCAAGTGGAGGTCATTGCAATATTTTGGATGTAGATGGTGCATGATGTAATTTATCGCAGTGTGAGAGTTCAAAGGAAATAGGTATATAGGCCCTGAAGAGTAACACTAAGAAACTGAATATAAGCTAATTTTTTAAAATAATCATTTCTTAATATCTCAACTATTTTCAAATACATTTTTGAATTCAATAACTTTCAGTTTATTGCCCTGGCAGAGAACAATGTTAGGATCATTTTAAATCTTGCAATAAAAATATTACACTTGCAAGCATGTGTAAGAATGTGTGTATATTTTTGTGTATAAATATGAGAAAGAGAATTAAATATTTTTCTTCTTAGTCTATAAAAAGAATAGATTGAAGAAGTAAGGTGTTTTAGATGTCCTTGTTAATTACTTAGTAAGAGCATGAATTTTAGGTCTTAAAATGCATGTTGTCTAAACCCATTATGTAAATTAAAATTGGAGCTATATCTGGCATAGTCAGCCATTTCAATAATATAGGCTGAGTATCTCATATCCAAAATACTTGGGGCCAGAATTATTTTGGATTTTGAATATTTTTCATATTTTGGAATATTTATGTATGTAATGAGATACCTAGAGGGTGGGACCCAAGTCTAAACATGAGATTCATTTATGTTTCATATATACCTTATACATGTAGGCTGAAGGTAATTTTATACCATAATTTTAGTAATTTGGTTCACCAAACAGTTTTGACTGTGTGTAAACTGCAGCCTGTCACGTGAGGTCCATTGTGGAATTTTCCACTTGTAGAGCTCATGTTTGTACTCAAAAAGTTTGGATTTTGGAGCTTTCTGAATTTTCAGGTTAAGAATGCTTAAGCTATACTCATGTATTAAATATGCCAACATAATTTGTAAAGAAGATGTTCCTTAATGTCTACCTCTGTGAATATGTGAAAAAATATTTTTCATTTTATGCTTCAGAGTTTTTATATATGACTGAATATAGTGTCTCTGAATATAAGGCCGATTTTCATTTATCAGATGAGAAGATTTAAAAAAGTTGAATGTGAAAAATATTAGAGGTATAGATGTCATCAAATGTCTACTCAACATTCAGTAATTTAATAGACATTCAAATCATATAAAATTAAATGTACTATTTTCCTATTTAAATTTCTTGAGTCTTTTTATATTGTTACATGCATTTGACTTAAGTGTCTTCATCAATCCTAGAAATATTTTTTAAAATATCAACTGAGTTTATCAGGGTATATGATTTTTATTTCTTCTTGATTGTTTGAGGTAAAACATCATTTTGATGGAATCATTAGAAATTTTTACCAAGTCCTAAGCAGTCATTATTTATGATATCCACATTGTAAGTATTTTATTTCTTTTTAACTTTATAAAAGTTTTTTTGTTTTTGCAGTAACATTTGGAATTGTAAAGTAATTCTCCCAGGAATAACTACTACTCATATTGAATTTTCTTGTTTCTTTTCTCTTTACTAAAAAATAGTTGTCAGGTTACATTTATAAGTTCTCAAGCTATAACTCTATAAGCTTCTAATTGATTGAGATCAGTTAGGCTAGTGTATTTTTCTCAAACTTTACTTTTTGATTAAAAATAAAAAATTTTGGTGGTACTGTGTAATATGAAAACCTTTGTTAGGATTCTAATGTGAGGCAACTCTTTCTGAATGGCAATTCTGTGAAAAACGTTTGACTTATATTTAAATGATATACATAATAGATGTTTAAGTTCAAGTTACTGATAAGTTAACATAATTTCCCTAAAACATTGCTTTATATGAAGTGGTATTTTAAATAGAAAATGGACTATAATTTACAGTGTTATGAAATCACCAAGGTGCCTTTCTGTGGTTACAATTTCGTGGCAAGAAAAAGCACATTTGTTGAGGGTGTGAAGGGACTATGTTTCTTTTGTTGGATTTGAGGCTATAGGAATACAAGAATGACATTTCCTTTCTTTATCACCATGCAGCAAGTCAGTTTTTTACATTTATTCTTTTCTGTAGCTTTTCAAATGGTAGCCATTTTCCCCCCAGTTTTTGTTTTAGATTCAGAGGTACATGTTCAGGTTTGTTACATGGGTAAATTGCATGTTGGTGAGGCTTGGTATATGAATTATTTCATCAACCAGGTAGTGAACATAGTGCCCAATATGTAGTTTTTCAACCCATGCCCCACTCTCTCATCCACCCTCCAGAAGTTGCCACCGTTTATGTCCATGTCTGCCCAGTGTTTGGCTCCCGCTTATGAGAGAGAACATGCTGTATTTGGTTCACTGTTCTTGTGTTAATTTGCTTAGGACAATGGTTTTCAGCTGCATCCATGTTGCTGCAAAGGACATGATTCATTCCTTTTACGGCTGTGTTGTATTCCATGGTGTATATGTACCACATTTTCTTCATCCAGGCTACTCTTGATGGGCATGTAGGTTGATTCCATGTCTTTGCAGTTGTGAATACTACTGTGCTGAACATGTGTGCAGGTATCTATCTGGTAGAATGATTTATTTTTCCTTAGGTATCTATCCAGTAGTGGGATTGCTGGGTCAAATGATAGTTCTGTTTTAACTTTTTTGAGAATTCTTCAAACTACTTTCCACAATGGCTGAACTACCTTATATTCCCACCAACAGTGTATAAGCCTTCTTTTTTTTCTTCAACCTCACCTACATCTGTTATTTTTGGACTTTTTAATAACCATTCTGACCGTTATGAGATGGTATCTTATTGTGGTTTTGATTTACATTTCTCTAATAATTAGTGATATTGAACATTTTCTCATGTATTGGCTGTTTGTATGTTGTCTTTTCAGAGGCACCTGTTTATGTCTTTTGCTCACTTTTTAATGGGTTTGTATTTCGTATATTAAGTTCCTTGTAGATTCTGTATATTAGACCTTTGTCAGATGCATAGTTTGTCAGTATTTTCTCCCATTTTGTAGGAGATACTGCTCTACTGATAATTTCTTTTGCTGTGCAGACATTCTTCAGTTTAATTATGTCCTACTTGTCAATTTTTGTTTTTGGTACATTTGCGTTTGGGGACTTGGTCATAAGCTCTGCTAAGGTTGATGTCCGGAATAGTATTTGCTAGGCTTTCTTCTTGAGGTTTTGTAGTTTTAGGTCTTATGTTTAAGTCTTTAATCCATCTTGAGTTGATTTTTGTGTAACAACTCAAGATGAAAGGTGAAAGGAAGGGGTCTAGTTTCAATCTTCTGCATATGGCTAGCCAGTTATCCTAGTACTATTTATTGAATGGGGAGTCCTTTCCTCATTACTTGTTATTGCTGACTTTGTTGGAGATCAGATGGTTGTAGGTACTCGGCTTTATTTCTGGGTTCTCTATTCTGTTCTGTTGGTCTGTGTATCTGTTTTTGTGCCAGTAATGTGCTTTTCTTTTTGCTTAGGGTTGCTTTAGCTATATGGGCTCTTTTTTGGTTCCATAAGAATTTTACAATAGTTTAAAAAATTATGTGAAGAGTAACATTGGTGGTTTGATAGGAATAGCATTGAATCTGTAAATTGCTTTGTGTAGTATGGCCATGTTAACAATGCTGATTCTTGCTATCCACAGCATGGAATGTTGTTCCGTTTGTTTGTGTCATTGCTAATTTCTTTCAGCAGTGTTTTGTAAGTCTTGTAGAAATCTTTTACTTCCTTGGTTTGCTGTATTCCTAGGTATCTGATGCTTTTTGTGGGTATTGTAAGTGGGATTGCATTTTTTAATTTGGCTGTCAACTTGGACATTACTGGTATATAGAAATGCTTCTGATTTTTGTGTATTGATTTTGTATTCTGAAACTTTACTGACCTTGGTTACCAGTTCTAGGAGTCTTTTTAGCAGAATCTGAAATTTCTTAGGTTTAGAATCATATCATTTCTGAAGAGAGATAATTTGACTTCCTTTCTTTTTATTTGAATGCCTTTTATTTCTTCTCTTGCCTGATAGCTCTGGCTAGGACTTTCAGTACTATGTTGACTAGAAGTGGTGAGAGTGACATCTTTGTCTTGTTCCAGTTCTCAAGGAGAATGCTTCCAGCTTTTGCCTGTCCAATATGATGATGGCTATGGGTTTGTCGTAGATGGTTCTTGTTATTTTGAAGTATGTTCCTTTGATGCCTAATTTGATGAGAGCTCTTAACATGAAGGGATGTTGAATTTTATTGAAAGCCTTTTCTGAATCTGTTGAGATGATCATATGGTTTTTGTTCTTATTTTGTTAATTCTGTTTGTATAGTGAATCACATTTATCTATTTGCATATGTTGACCCAACCTTGCATCCCAGGAATAAAGCCTACTTTATCATTGTCAGTTAGCTTTTTGATGGGCCACTGGATTCAGTTTGCTGGTATTTTGTTGACAATTTTTGCTTCTGTGTTCATCAGGGATATGGATCTGTAGTTTTATTTTTTTGTTGTGTCTCTGGCAGGTTTTGGTATCAGAATAATGCTGGAGTCACAGAATGATTAAAAGAGGAGTTCTCCCTTGATTTGTTTATGTATTTGTTTTTGGAATAATTTCACCAGGATTGGTACTGGCTCTTTTGTATGTCTAGTAGAATTTGGCTGTGAATCTGTCTGGTCCAGGGCTTTTTTTTTTTTTATTATTGGTAGGTTTAAAAACATATTTTAAAATATGCTTCTAATTCTTTGCTTTATTTTCAGTTATAAACATCAACTGGCCTATTTAGTGGTGTGTAGGTAGTATAATGTGGGCAGATTAATCTGTTTAGGTGAGGAAGTTATTGCAAGGCATTGGACCAGGACACCTGACACAGCTGGGTCAGAAGTCTCTGTCAGTGATTTTCATCTTGGTGATTTCTACTCAGACGGTCACATACTTGTTTACCTTAATTTATTTGCCTATCTAGTCAGATTGGTAAGAAGTTCCTTCATTGTTCAGATATGGTCTTTTATATAGGCAGTTCATGTAAGGATTTTCAGGAGCTTTTTATTTTTCATAAAGAGGATATTCTTCAAACATCTTAGTATAACTGTTCCTCAAGAAATTGGCAGAAGCTGTTAAATAATCTGTGGTTAATGTTAATTCATTATTCTCTTCATTAAAAGGTAGGGATTAAAAGATAATCTACATTCTGAGAGAATAAATATTAATAAAAATGGACTTAATAGTTTTAATATACTTGTTTTAAAAATGATTTACTGTGATTATCATTCAATCAAGAATGCTGCTAGAAAGCTATTTAGCCTGAATTTTTAAAAATGTGTTAATTTTTTTAAAGGTACATCGATTGTTTGATAGGAATAAATTGAATATGCAGTGACTGTGGCAGCTTTGGCCATGATTATTTAGGTAAACCACAACTAATTCATAAAGTGCTGAGGACCCTTTAATACCTACCAAAAGTGGGCAGGCTGTCAATTTGGAAGTTTCCATGTGAAACATATTCTTTCACTTGGCCTCTGAAAAACTTTCCTGCAGTTCCCTGTGTAGAATTTAGTTTATTTACTGAAAAGAAGGAATGATTGAGTCAACTTACAGGAGATAAATCTGTGGTAGGTGTTACAGGGCTGATTTTTATACCACATAACATAAGTTTATTTTACTTGGTAATACGTAAATTTTATTGATGAAAGCAGGAGTACCCATTCAGAGGTATTTTAGACTTCAGTGAAGAACAGTGCTTTTTGTTAGGAATAACATGTTAGTTTCTGAGTAACAGAATTCAAAACTTTTAGTAGGAGATTAAATTATTTATTTAATCTGTGTTAAGAGAAAAAGAACCATCTAATGATAATTTATATGTTTAAAGGTTAATTTATAATTTACCTGTAACATCCAGCATTACCTTCCATCAGATTAACTGCAGTGAACCTGTCATTTCCAACATCAGTTTTGAAGACCAACATTATGCTGCCTTTAATGGAGCGGGTTGGTGTAAACAACATCCAGGTTCCATCCAAGGCCCAGACTAGGCACCAGAGTTACTAGTTTTTACATGGCTTGATTAGAAAAGAGGTGGTTCCTGTGCACTGAAATTTTCTCTATTAAAATGGGCACATTTCCCAGCACAAATATGATACTTCTGTACTAATCAGGATGGAGTCTTATCCTGCAATGAGACTTACATTTTGGGCCTTTCACCACATCATTGCTGTTTTCTACATGGTCAAAAATAGATATAGAGTAAACCAACCCCAAAAGTCAATTACAGGGTTTTATAGTGATGTACTGTGAAAAATTTGGCCATGTTTTTCATTATACAGAATGTTCTTTCCAAAGACATAAACAGAAAAAGCACATACATTTGATTTTAAAAATAACTCTGCCTAGCCTTTTAAACTGGTGGAGACATTTTGGATCCTTTCAAATGATCATCATTATAATTACATGATAAACCTCTGAAGGCAGCCTTTCTTTGTAATTACTTATTCACCCTCCCCGCCTCCATTAAAAACAATTTTTAAAGAATGAGGTTGCAACACAGGTAGTTTGAAAGTGTTTCTGGTGCACAATTGGGCAGTCTGATAAACACATCTTATTTTCTCATCTCTTCCCAAGAAGCAAATGCTAAAGTGTACTGTATCATTTTTGGAGCATACACACTAATTTACAAGTATTAAATTATAAAAAGTATAGAAAATGAAAACCATTTGTCTATTATGAATTAATATGCTTAAAATATGATTTATGAAATCTGGTTGCTAGTACAGTTGTCAGAGTAGCATAATTGAAATTATTTTAAATTAAACTTTACATTCTTAAGGCAAGCTTATCTTGCCTTAAGATAGCTTATCTCAAAAAACTTTAAAGTGAATAAAAATTTTTGTTACATAAATGACATTTTATTGGAAGAGATACTTTGAAGCCTTGTAATTTAAAATCTTATTTTTTATTAACTATTAATTGCTGTTTTTCAGCTTTAAATTCCATATAACTTAAGTTTTTGAAGATTAGGAAATATGCAAATAAATGTTTTTTACTTAATTATTTGCTCCTATAGTGAAGGCTTAGTTTTCCATAGATAGATCAACCTAGTGCAAATTTTGGTTTCTTTGCTTTTTTGAAATGGTTGCTTCCTTTGTTGTGAAGTCTTTTACTGACTGACTTATAATTATCCATTTACTCATACTTATGCAAATAACAACAGCACAATGGAAACTGATAACTCTTTAAATCTGGTCACTTTTCTTATTTCTGAAATGGTATAAAAAGTGAAAACAAAAGTTTTGTTTGTTATACTTGTTGCAGGTACTATTGATTTGACTGATTAAGACTTAACCTTTTTCGAAGATCTCTGATTTTGCTTGGAAATCTTGAATAATCTAAGCCAATTATGATTGCTATGGTTTGAATGTTTGTCCCCTCTAAAACTCATGTTGAAATTTAATTGCCATTGTAATAAAGAAAATGGACTTTTAACCCTTTTCCCATTTGGAAATCTGCAGCTTGCTGACAACGCTCATTTAATTTTACATAAACATGCTCCTTGAGGCTAAAGAAAATCTGATTATCAATGTGAAAATAAAATGTAAAAACTCTTCTTGGAGTTATGTCTAAACAGAACTAATATCAGAATTGTCTGATTCATCAGAATTATCTATTTCAGAAAAATTGGATTCAAGAAATGAATCTTTGGCCAACAATTGTTCAAGAATGATGTTAACATCATGCCTAGAAATGCTACGTTTTCTGGGATTTGAGATTTTCCATGATCTCAATAATTACTATATTTTGTAAATGTAAATGTCACTGTTAAAAACAGAATGCTATAAATAGAATGTTTTTTTTTTCAGTCAATATATTGGAGCAATGCAAAAATAATAATAAAAGTGAGATTATTTTGTGGCAAAGCTATCTCAGCGCAGATGCTGCAACCACAAGTGTCCCCAGTGAGTGTTCTGAGGGCCATGGGAAAAGCGTTAAGAGGTGATTACGCCATGAGGGCTTCTCACTCATGGGTGGGATTGTGACATTATAATAGTACGAGTTTGGGCCTGTCACGGTGGCTCACACCTGTAATCCCTGCACTTTGGGATGCCGAGGGGGGCGGATCGTGAGGTCAAGAGATGGACCATTTTGGCCAACATGATGAAACCCCATCTCTCCTAAAAATACAAAAAATTAGCCGGGCGTGGTGGTGCATGCCTGTAGGCCTAGCCACTCGGGAGGCTGAGGCAGGAGAATTGCTTGAAACCGGAAAACGGAAGTTGCAGTGAGCCGGGATTGTGCCACTGCACTTTAGCCTGGCAGTAGAGCGAGACTCTGTCTCCAAAAAAAAAAAAAAGAGGCGAATTTGGCTCTCTCCTATTGTCTCTTGTCCTTTCACCTTCCACCTATGGGATGATGCAGCAAGAAGGCCCTTACCAGACCTGGAACTTCCCAGCTCCTGGAACTGTGAGACAATAAATTTCTATTATAAATTACCCAGTCTGTGGTATTCTGTTATAGTAGCACAATGGTGACTCTATTCTTCTTATCAGTAATTGGTTTAGAGGTCATGTGACCCAAACCCAGTCTATAACATTTAAGAGATTTGAATGGCTTCTGAGAATGTTTTCTCACAGATAAAACAGATAATCTGGAAATGTCCGGTTTTCTTGCATTGAATGAAATGCCTAGAAATGCTGCTGTAGTATAATGTAAAATTCTGGGCATGGAGCCAGGCTGCCTGGGTTAAAATCTTAGCATTTCCTTTAGTAGTATTGTGACTTCAGATAATTTATTTAATATCTCTGACATAATGAGATACCACTTCACACTCACTAGGATAGTTAGGATCAAAAAGTCAGATAGCAACAAGTGTTGGTGAGGATGTAGAAAAATCAGAACACTCATACACTGCTAGTAAGAATGTGAAATGGTACAGCTGCTTTGGGAAACAGACTAATAGTTCCTCAAACTATTAAACGTAGAATTACCACGTGATCTAGCAGTTCTACTCCTAGGTATGCACTCAAGAGAACTGAAGACATATGTCAGGACAGAAACTTGTACTTGGATGTTTATAGCAACATTATTCATAATAGCCAGAAGGTAGAAACATCCCAAATGTTCATCAGTGCATGAGCAGATAAGCAAAATGTGGTACATCCACATAACAGATTATTATTAGGCTTAAAAAGGATGGAAGTACTGACTTATGCCAAAACATGAATGAAGCTTGAAAACACTATGGTAAATAAAAAAAGCCAATCACAAAAGACCACATACTATGTTATATCAGTACTACAAAAGTCTAGAATTGGGAAATTTATACACACGGAAAGCAGATTCATGGTTCCTTAGAGTGGTGGTGGTGGAGGTTCAGTAAGACTAGTGGTGGGAGGGTAGGGGTTTGGTAGTGCTATAGTCAGAATGTGTTCTTCCAGAATTCGTGTTGAAATCTCATTCCTGTTGTGATATGAAGAGATGGGCCTTTTAGGAGGTGATTAGGTAATGAGGGTTCTGCCCTCATGGATGAGATTTGTATCCTTATAAATAGCTTGAGGGAGCCTTTATCTCTTCCTCCATGTAAGGAAACAGAGAAAGTCACTATTCCTGGGGAATAGGCCTTCACCAGATCACTGAATGTGCTGGTGCCTTGGCCTAGGACTTCCCAGCCTCCAGAATGGTGAGAAATAAATTTCTGTTATTTATAAATTACTGTGTGTGGCATTTAGTTATAGCAGCCTGAACGTACCAAGACAGAATGATAGCTAAATGATACTAGTTTTCTTTTTTCTGTGTGATAAAAATGTTCTAAAATTGACTGTGGTGATAGTTGCACATATCTCTGAATATACAAAAAGCATTTCTCTGGTGTAATCTCCCAAAAGATGAAAACTTCAGTGTTTTGCAATAGTGGTGAAAGAATACTGGCATGACTTGAATGAAGTTGGAAAAGGGATTTGGAGTTCTGTTTTCTTTAACACTTCCTGATATGTTCTGGTTGTCACTCCCACCATGGAACCCTGCCTTCAAGTCCCAAACTTCATCAGAGTTCCGTGGCATACGGGTTCTTGATTGTTGCTGAGTTAATCTCGCTGGGCTTAGGCTTCTACTTCATCGAGTGTGCTTTCTAGCTTCCAAAATGGTATTAACATTTTTTGTCTGCTGTCTTCCGTTCCCTTTTTTTGTGTCTGTTTTGTATATCTTTAGTATTTTTACTAAAATAAAAAGACTAGTAATTTGCCTCTTTAGTACAGAGCATAAGTAAATGTCATTTAACTAGATATACCATTTCCTTCTTAAGTTAGAGCATGTAATATTTGCTAACAGTTTTATCTGCATGATAGACAATAAAATGCAATACAGAAAAACGATAAGCAAAATAAAAGAATAATACTAAGTAAATCTCTAAAGAATGAAATAATCAGAAAATGAGGGAAGGTTAATATATGAATATTAATCAGCAGACAATTTAAATGAAACATTCTTATACCTGGGAAAGAAAACTGCTATTCTTCAACTCCTTTTGTTGCTAAAAATGTTTAGAAAGAATATTGCATGGTTTCTAAGTGGTAAATGCCTAGAACAGCCAGGTCGCATGGTATATGTATACTTAATTTCATTAGAAACTGCCAAATTATTTTCCAGAGTGGCTTTTGTATTTTGCATTGCCATCAGTAATGTATGAGAGTTCTAATTCTTCTACATTCTCACTGGCACTTGGCCTTGCCAGTTTTTTTTTTGTTTTGTTTTTTGTTTTTTAATCTTTTTTTGATTTAGCCGTTCTGATAGGGATAAAGATATATCATACTATGGCTTTATTTTGCATTTCTAGTGATTGATGATGTTGATGGCTTATTTGCTATCTGTAAACCTTCCTTCGTGAAGTATCTGTTCATCATTTTTCTTTTTTGTTTACTGGATAATTTTTCTTTTCTTTTTTTTTGTTTTGTTTTGTGGGTTTTAAAAAATAGGTTCTGGATACCAGGCCTTTAGAAGTCCTTTGTCTCATATATAATTTGAAATATTTTATCTCATGGAAGTATGTGGCTTTTCATTCTTCCAGCAGCATCTTTTGCAGAGCAAAAGCTTTTAATTTTTATGAAATTCAATTAGTCATTTTTTCCTTTTCTATATCATAACTTTGGTAGTATATCTAGAACTCTGTGCATAAACAAAGGTCACAAAGATTTTTTTCAGTTTTTCCTCTAAGTGATTCATAGTTTTGTGTATAGTTTTTTTGTTTTACATTTAAGTCTGTGATTCATTTTGAATTAAATTTGTATAAGTTGTAAAGTATGGGTCAGTATTTGCTTTTTTCTGCATATGAGTGTCCAGTTATTCTAGCACTATTTGTTGACAAGTCTGTCATTTCTCCACTGAATTATTCTGTATCCTTGTGAACAGTTAATTGACTATGTTTCTTTTGGTTTATTTCTGCACCTTCTGTTCTGTTTCATTGATTTTTGAGTCTAACCTTTCTTCATTACCACACTGTCTTGATGACTATAGCTTTGTAATACGTCAGAAAATGTCTTAGACTGAGTTCTCTTTGTTCTTCTTTTTCAAAGTGTTTTTGGCTCTTCTGGTTTCCTTACTGTTTTTTGTATGAAAGTCAGAATTGGCTTTCCATGTCTATAAAAAAATTGAAAAAGAATCAAGTACAACCTGGGGCATCCAGATTTAAGCTTCCAGAGTTCTTCCTATTGACAGTGGTAAAAGAGCACTTCCTCTAGCAATGAACTATAGTAATGCATGTACAGTGTTTCTATCTAGAAAACCCCCTTAAGACTTAAGAGTTTTTTATTTAGGATTAGTCACATAGGCACATGGTACCCAAATGACTAGCCATAATTAGTAAAATTCTTGACTCCAAGAAACAGAAAAGGTGTTTCTAATAAATCACAGTGTTTCTACAAAAGACCTAGATAAGCTGGTACATCAGGGTTTTGTGCCCAAACAGGCAGAGTAACCTTGTACATGGGGAACATCCAAAAGGCCAGGTTTTTACATGTCAGCTGAAGACCAGCTCTGCAGTCAGGCACTCCAAAAGATAGCAGAAGGGCTGCTTAACTCTTTCCTGAAAAATGCAGGACTATTCCAGTTGTCTACCTCTACTTCAGTGATTTTAGGTAGTTTGTGTGCTTCAAGGAAATCATCAATTATTTCTTATTTGTCAAAGCTATTATCAGAGATTTGCTTATGGTGTTCCTTTATTATCCTGTTAGCATCTGTGGGGTCCATTGAGATAGTTCTTGTACTTTGTGCTTGGACTGGCTGGAAGATTATCAGTTTCAAAGTTTCTAGTTTTATTGATTTTACCGTGTTTTCAATATCATTGATTTCTGTCTCACTTATATCTTTCCTTCTGCTTACTTTAGGTTTGCTTCTTTGTAGTTTCTTAAGAGAGAAGGTTTATTGATTTAAGACCTTTCTTTTCTAATATGTGCAATTGATGCTATAAGTTTTCCTCTTGGCACTGCATTAAGTGTATCTCACAAATTTTGATACATTGTATTTACATTTTCATTTAGTTAAAAATATTTCTAAATCCCCTTAAGACGTCTGCCTTGACCCATGAATTGCTTAGATGTATATTTTAAAATTTCTGATTTGGGGGATTTCACAGGTACCTTCCTTATGGTGATTCTAGTTTTTTTATGGTTAGAGAACATACTTTTTAAGATTTCAGTTCTCTTCTAGATGTTAAGATTTGTTTTATGACCTTGAATATGGTCTATCTTGGAGAATTTACATGCACACTTGAATGTATATTTTGTTGTTGTATAGTGGAGTGTTCTATGAATGTCTTTTGGGTCATTATCTGATAGTGTTATCAGCTTTTAGATATTCTTGTTGTTTTTCCATGAACTTGTTCTACTAATTACTTGAGAAAAGTATGTTGAGCTCCTCTTCCTTAAATGTGGGTTTGTTTGTTTATCCTTTCACTTCAGTCAGTATTAGCTTTATGTATTTTGAATCTCTGTTGTTGGGTGCATACTCATTTAGGATTGTTATATCTTTGAAGAAGAAATGTTCAACATTTTATCTTGTAAGGTTTTTGTTCTTAAGTCTGTTTTTTTATGTTGTTAATTTAACAACTCCAACCTTTTTTTGATTTGTGTGTACATTTGGTTATTTTTTTGTTGTTAATTTTGAACCTATCTATATAATTTTAATTAAAATAGGTTAAACCTTTCTTTTTGATGCCTACATCTACTTAAATAGATTAGGAAGAAACTTGTCTTTTGTACCTATGAATGAAGTAAAAAAAGATGTTCAGAGATTTACCAGGAACTGAAGTTGTTACTGAATTTTTGTTTTAAGATGTAGCTTGTAATTGAATTGCAGTGCTGGACCACAATGCCCAGGATAGTAATAAAAAGAAATAGAACATGTCTTTAGTTATCAGTTTATCTATTCTGAGGCTTGGTTATAGGCCCTGGGTAAAACCCCTTTTAGCATTCATTATCCCTGGAGTTCCTTTTCACACTTAGCACTGTCAGTTCTAAGGATCAGGACTGTCTGGATCACTGACAATCTTATTAACAGGCAGTGTCACTAATAGCATTGTGGATATTACCCGGACATTTTGGGATATGGCCTTGGTAGTAAAGGTTTTGTGAAACCTGCTACTTTTGCTCCAAATGCTCTGCAGTCTTATTTATATCATTATTAAAATAACCACATTATTTCCTGCTCAGTGTCGGGAAGAATTTTGTATTTGACATTAAAAACCTGTGTTATAAAGCCTTTTATTTTGACATTAAAGCCTGGCCTTAACCTTATATCTGTTGTCGTCCTTCTGCACCCCAGTATGCTCTGTACAGTTTTGTGGAATTTTTCTGGGAACATACACGTTTGTGACAAAACTGTATTTTAATCAGTACGTTTCTCTGTATACTTTTAGAAATAGAACTTTAGATTTTCGAATGGAAATCTCAGTGCTTGCATAATAATTGTTTACGGAAATAATTTCCCTGGTCTTTACTAGGCCCAGAATCTTTATCAAGGCTGTCTATAAAGCACATCTGCATCTATAATCTTTCTTTAGGTCATCCTTTCAAATTAACTTTAAATATCATTTACATGCTGATGACAATGTTTTATCTTTAGTCTGTACTGCTTATCTGATCTCGACTGTTATAGCCGGCTGGCCTCTTTATGTCTTCATTTGTATGTTTAATGGTTTAAGAAAAATACTTGGATGGCCGGGCACGGTGGCTCACACCTGTAATCCCAGCACTTTGGGAGGCCAAGGCAGGTGGATCATCTGAGGTTGGGAGTTCAAAACCAGCCTGACCAACATGGAGAAACCCTCTCTCTACTAAAAATACAAAATTAGCCAGGTGTGGTGGCATATACCTATAATCCCAGCTACTCTGGAGGCTGAGGGAGGAGAATCACTTGAACCCAGTAGGTGGACGTTGCGGTGAGCAACCTCTGAGATTGTGCTATTGCACTCCAGCCATGCAACAAGAACAAAACTCCATCTCAAAAAAAAAAAGGGAAAAATACTTGGATTTCTTCTACCAAACATTCATCTTTGCTGTGTTTTTCATCTCAGTTTGTTGTTAAGATTCTTTAGCATCATTCTTCCCTTTATATTCTGCATTTACTCAATCAGCACGCTGTGAAGTTTCTACTTGTAAATATTTCTACTACTTCTTTTTTAAATAGGGTCTCATTCTGTTGTCCAGATTGGAGTACAGTGGCATGATGACAACTCAGTGTATCTTCAAACTTCTGGGCTAAGTGATCCTCTCTCATCTTAGCCTCCCCAGTAACTGGAACTACAGGCATGTTCCACCATACCCAGCTAATTATTTTTTATATTTATTTTTTTGTAGAGACAAGGTCTTACTGTATTGCCCAGGCTGGTCTACTCCTGCCCTCAAGTAATCCTCCTGCCTGGGCCTCCCAGTGTGCTGAGATTATAGGTTTGAGCCATTGTGCCTGGCCTCTCTGCTTCTTTTAAAATTCAGCAGAGCATCATAAACAAGGGAGCCAGGCTGCTTAGGTTAAAATGTCAGTTTTACAATATTCTAGTTATGTGACTATTAATAAGTTTTTTAACCTCTATGTGTCAGTTTCCAGTGCTGCAGGATACCTCATATAGTAGCTATAATAATTTAAATAATTAAATATCTGTAAGTTCTTAGACTAGTCCTTAGCACATGGTAAACTTTACATATGTATCTATTAATTTAAAAAATACTCATCACATGTAGTATTTTGTAAGCAATAGCCATGTTTTATTTTAAAAATTAAACCATCCTTTATCATATCTTTGCTCAAAACATTTTAGTGGCATTCTTTCCCAATCAGAGTATAAATCAGAGTCCTCATAATATCTTTAATATCCTACATTATGTAGCCTTAGTTATGTTTTAGATCTATCTCCTACCTTTCTTGCTTGTTCATGTACCATCCCAGCCACACAACCCATCTTACTGTTTCTCAGATATAACAGTTACATTCATACTAATATATATTTTTCGTCCAGTTAAAAATTTCATGTCTTTTCTACTGAGATGTAAGTTCCTTGAGGTCAGGGAATTTTTATGTCTTTGTATGTTATCCCTAGTGCTTAGAACCGTGCCTGGAACATAGTGGAAGCTTATTAAATACTTAGCGATTGAGTGGCTGAATGAATGAAAGAAAATAAAACAAATCTCTTGGTTAATTCCCTAGACAACACCTTCAGGGAAATCCTGACATTTTTATTTAGGTGTCTATTTAAAATAGATTTTAGAATTGATAGGGACATTTGAGATCATCACATTTCATTCTTTTCTTTTAAATTAAAGGGAATGAGCAGAGAAACAGGAAGAGAACTCACATTTCATGACTGTTTGTTTGCTTTTTGCATGGTAACACATTTCCTTCCTGAACCTTGTGATGGTAGTGGCAGAAGCCAGTGTCCCAATGTGATGTTGTGGTTTCGTAAGAAGTAATAGCATTATATTTTCCTATTTTAAATCTGCATTACTTTTTATTTTTACATACTGGTAGGAGTGAAATATTGGTTTTTTATTCTTAAGAGCAAATGCTTTTCATAATTTGGAGAAAATCAACCATAGGACTGATAATTTTAACTTAGTTGCAAAGGTGCACTCTATTTCTGTTCTGATAATGGTTAAAAGTTCAGCTGTATTGATAAAAGACCTGAATGTAAGAGCTAAATTTGTATAACTCTTAGAAAAAAACATAGGGAAGTAGTTTCAAGACATTGAATTTGGTAGTGATTTCTTGGATATTATACCAAAAACACAGGTAAGAAAAGAAAAATAAAAAATTAGACATCATTAAAATGTAGAAGTTTTGTGCATCCAAGGATACTATCAAGAGAGTGAAAAGGAATCCCACAGAATAGGAAAATATTTCTAAATCATATGTCTGATAAGGGGTTAATATTCAGAATACATAAAGGACTCCCCAAACTCAACAATAAAACCTAAACAACCCAATTAAAAAATGGACAAAAATGTTAAATAAACATTCTCCAAAGAAGATATACAGGTGGCCAATTAGGATACGAAAAGATACTCTACATTACTAGTCCTTAGAAAAATGCAAATCAAAACCAATAATGAGTTACTGTTTCATACCCATTAGAAGGGCTATTTATTAAAAAAACAGTGTTGGCAAAGATATGGAAAAATTACAACACTTCTGCATTGCTGTAGGATTTAATATTGGTCAGCTACTGTGGAAAATGTTTTAGTGGTTCTTCAAAAATTAAATAGAATTACCACATGATCCAGTTATTCTACCTCTGGGTATATACTCAAAAGAATTGAAAGCAAAGTATCAAATGATTATTGGTACACAGGTGTTTATAGCAGCATTATTCACAATGTCCAAAAGGAAACAACCAACATGTTCTTCAGTGGATGAATGAATAAACAAAATGTGGTATATAAAGAAAATGGAATATTACTTAAGGAAGCAGTTAAAATTTGAACTTGCTGCATCATAGCTAAACTTAGAAAATACAAAGTTAAGTGAAATAAACCAGACATAAAGGACAAATGTTATATGATTCCAAATCATATAAATATTGTATGATTCCACTTATATGAGGTACCTAGAATAGTCAAATTCATAGTAACAGAAAGTAGATTACCAGGGGCTAGAGGAGGGGGGGATTTGGAGCTGTTGATTAATGGGTGTAGAGTTTCAGTTTGGTATGACAGAAAATTTCTGGTTATGGATAGTGGTGATGTTTGCCCAATAATGTGAATGTATTTAATGTCACTGAATTTTAACCTTAAGAATGGTTACAATAGTAAATTTTGTTACAATGTTTTACCACACAACCCTATGTTCACTTGTATTTTAATTGTTTGAAACTCAGAGTACACATTACCATGGTAATGGTATTATTTAGGGACTTAAATTCCCAGGTTTACCTAAAGAGATATTCTTAAAAAAAAAAAGTGAAATATTTGAAATACTGCACACTTGCAATGACAAACATGTGGAAAATGTTTATGATCTTGCTAATCAAAACATTACCAATCTTACAAAATATTTCTTACAAAATTTTTAATGCTCTAAGGTGAAGCTAGTTTTACTGTGGAAGAATTGGTAAATAATGAAATTATGCGAGTTTTAGGCGCATTCGTGGATATTTAGTAACTGGTTGTATTTATTGTGTCAAATTGCAACTCAATAAGACTTTTCATTTATTTAGTATAGATTTATAATACGTTTATATGATAAGCACGTAGAAAACTTTATTCTCAAGAAATTTAACACCCAGAGTGAAAAGTGCTGAAATATTGGAATGGAGAAGGGAATGATAATGTGTATTTTAGAATATAGGGAAGTAGGAATTAGGTTGCTATGAAAGAAAATTTTGGGTGTAGAAGAGGTAGAAGTTAACTGAGGTGTAAAAGCAACAGGTAAGGAGTTAGAAAATTACCTACAATTAAACTCTAAAGGTTAAAAAGTTAGGGATGATAGGCAAGAAAACTGGGTAAAATCAGAATAGAAGGGATTAACCAGGAAGAGTTTAGTATTGTGTGGGCAGCACAATTTCAGGAAAAGGTAGTTAGGTCATTTAAAATGGTTACTTTACTTATAAAAGAGTACTGATTTGTGTAAGATTTAAATAATGAAGGAGAGCATACGATTGGAAACATTTTCCAAAGCTATTTGGGAAAAATAATGATTTAAAAATGAGTTGAATAGTGAAAGTATTATTAAGGATGTAAACAAGGAGTGCTAATAGGTTTTATCTTTACATGTAACTCCACTTGATTGCTTGAAATGTTTAGAAGAATCTTGGGAGTGTTTCTGATCTTTAGTAGGAAAAATATTTGTGATTGGTTGTAATGGCTCCTGTGGGTGAATTACGGTGGCTCTGCCATCTCTGATCTAAATAGTAATCAGTCAAAAGCAAAACAACCAGATGGTATGCTGATGCCTGTAATCCCAGCACTTTGGGAGGCCAAGGTGGGAGGATCAGTTGAGCCCAGGAGTTTGAGATGAGCCTGGGCAACATAGTGAGACTCTGTCCCTACAAAAAAAAAAAAAAAAAAAAAAAAAAAAAAAAAAGTTAGCCAGGTGTGGTGGCACATGCCTGTCTTCCCAGCTACTCAGGAGGCAAAGGTGGGAGGATGACTTCAGCCCAGATGTTGAGGCTTCAGTGAGCCATTATCACACCAGTGCACTCCAGCCTAAGGAACAGAGCAACCTTGTCTCAAATAAAATAAACAAATGGTAAATGAAAGATATAAAACAGATCTGGGATACTGTAATCTGATACAAGGGAAATGGAGGCAACTATATTAGTACAAACAAGAACTGCCTTTTGTAATTCAAAATGACATTTATTGGAAAGTTTTTACTTAGCAGTTTAATTTCGTTAATAGATTTCATTTTTTCAAAGATTTATATCATTTTTGATAGTGTCTTTCAAGGAATTTATCCATTTAATCTCATTTGTTGAATTTATTGGCATAAAGTAGCTCATATTATTACCCTGTTATCATTTCAGTACTTGTAGAATATATAGTTATGGCTTCTATTAATGAGATTCATAATTTTTTTAAATTTTTTTTTTATATTTTATTATTTTTTTTCCCATTTATTTTGTTGCATTTTAGGTTTTGGGGTACATGTGAAGAACATGCAAGATTGGTGCATAGGTACACACATGGCAGTGTGATTTGCCGCCTTCCTCCCCGTCACCTACATCTGGCATCTCTCCCCTTGCTATCTCTCCCCAACTCCCCACCCCCCA
>NW_022436981.1:3294253-3297660 GCF_009761245.1 Sapajus apella | reverse complement strand
CAGTTTGCTGAGAATGATGGTTTCCAGGTTCACCCTACAAAGGACCCAAACTCATTGTTTTTGATGGCTGCATAATATTCCATGGTGAATATGTGCCACATTTTCCCTGTCCAGTCTATCATCGATGGGCATTTGGGTTGGTTCCAGGTCTTTGCTATCGTAAACAGTGCTGCAATGAACATTCGTGTGCACGTGTCCTTATAGTAGAACGATTTATAGTCCTTTGGATATATACCCAGTACTGGGATTGCTGGGTCAAATGGAATTTCTATTTCTAGGTCCTTGAGGAATCGCCACACTGTCTTCCACAATGGTTGAACTAATTTACACTCCCACCAACAGTGTAAAAAGTGTTCCCATTTCTCCACATCCTCTCCAGCATCTATTGTCTCCGGATTTTTTAATGATCGCCATTCTAACTGGCATGAGATCGTATCTCAATGTAGAATTTGATTTGCATTTCTATGATGACCAGTGATGATGAGCATTTTTTCATATGTTTGTTGGCTTCATGTATGTCTTCTTCAAGTATCTGTTCATATCCTTTGCCCACTTTTGAATGGGCTTGTTTGTTTTTTTCTTGTAAATCTGTTTTAGTTCTTTGTAAATTCTGGATATCAGCCCTTTGCCAGATGGGTAAACTGCAGAAATTTTTTCACATGCTGTTGGTTGCCAATTCACTCTAATGACTGCTTCTTTTGCTGTGCAGAAGCTGTGAAGATTGATTAGGTCCCATTGGTCTATTTTGGCTTTTGTTGTCAATGCTTTTGGTGTTTTGGTCATGAAGTCCTTGCCTACACCTATGTCCAGAATGGTTTTGCCTAGATTTTCTTCTAGGGTTTTTATGGTGTTAGGTCTTATGTTTAAGTCTTTAATCCATCTGGAGTTAATTTTAGTGTAAGGTGTCAGGAAGGGGTCCAGTTTCTGCTTTCTGCACATGGCTAGCCAGTTTTCCCAACACCATTTATTAAACAGGGAATCCTTTCCCCATTGCTTGTTTTTGTCTGGTTTGTCAAAGATCAGATGGTTGTAGATATGTTGTGTTGCCTCCGAGACCTCTGTTCTGTTCCATTGGTCTATATCTCTGTTTTGGTACCAGTACCATGCTGTTTTGATTACTGTAGCTTTGTAGTATAGTTTGAAGTCAGGTAGTGTGATGCCTCCTGCTTTGTTCTTTTTGCTTAGAATTGCCTTGGCTATGCGAGCTCTCTTTTGGTTCCATATGAAGTTTAAGGTGTTTTTTTCCCAGTTCTGTGAAGAAGGTCATAGGTAGCTTGATGGGGATAGCGTTCAATCTGTAAATTACTTTGGTCAGTATGGCCATTTTCATGATATTGATTCTTCCTAACCATGAATATGGAATGTTTCTCCAACCGTTTGTGTCCTCTCTTATTTTGTTGAGCAGTGTCTTGTAGTTCTCCTTGAAGAGGTCCTTTACGTTCCTTGTTAGTTGTATTCCTAGGTATTTTATTCTCTTTGTGGCAATTGTGAATGGCAGTTCATTCTTGATTTGGCTCTCTTTAAGTCTGTTATTGGTGTATAGGAATGCATGTGATTTTTGCACATTGATTTTGTATCCTGAGACTTTGCTGAAGTTGCTTATAAGTTTCAGGAGCTTTTGTGCTGAGATGATGGGGTCTTCTAGATATACAATCATGTCGTCTGCAAATAGAGACAATTTGACTTCCTCCTTTCCTATTTGAATATCTTTTATTTCTTTTTCTTGACTGATTTCTCTGGCTAGAGCTTCTAGTACTATATTGAATAGGAGTGGTGAGAGAGGGCATCCTTGTCTAGTGCCACATTTCAAGGGGAATGCTTCCAGTTTTTCCCATTCAGTATGATATTGGCTGTTGGTTTGTCGTAAATAGATTTTATTATTTTGAGATATATTCCGTCAATACCTAGTTTATTGAGGTTTTTAGCATAAAGGGCTGTTGAATTTTGTCAAAGGCCTTCTCTGTATCAATTGAGATAATCATGTGGTTTTTGTCTTTGGTTCTGTTTATGAGGTGAATTATGTTTATAGACTTGCGTATGTTGAACCAGCCTTGCATCCCCGGGATGAAGCCTACTTGATCATGGTGGATAAGGTTTTTGATGTGCTGTTGCAATCGGCTTATAAGTATTTTATTGAAGATTTTTACATCTATATTCATCATGGATGCTGGCCTGAAGTTTTCATTTCTTGTTGAGTCTCTGCCGGGTTTTGGAATCAGGATGATGTTGGTCTCATAAAATGATATGGGAAGAATTCCCTTGTTTTGTATTGTTTGGAATAGTTTCAGAAGGAATGGTACCAGCTCCTCTTTGTATGTCTGGTAGAATTCGGCTGTGAAACGCTCTGGACCTGGGCTTTTTTTGGGTGGTAAGCTCTTAATTGCTGCCTCAACTTCAGACCTTGTTATGGGTCTGCTCAGGACTTCGGCTTCTTCCTGGTTTAGGCTTGGGAGGATGCAAGTGTCCAGGAATTTATCCATTTCTTCCAGGTTTCCTAGTTTATGTGCATAGAATTGTTTGTAATAATCTCTGATGATGGTTTGAATTTCTGTGGAATCTGTGGTGATATCCCTTTATCGTTTTTTATTGCATCAATTTGGTTATTCTCTCTTTTCTTTTTTATTAATCTGGCTAGTGGTCTATCTATTTTATTTATCTTTTCAGAAAACCAGCTCCTGGATTTATTGATTTTTTGAAGAGTTTTTTGTGTCTCTATCTCCTTCAGTTCTGCTCTGATCTTAGCTATTTCTTGTCTTCTGCTAGACTTTGAGTTTTTTTGATCTTGTCCCCCTAGCTCTTTTAATTTTGACGATAGGGTGTCAATTTTTTAATCTCTCCTTGCTTCTCATATCGGCACTTATTGCTATATATTTTCCTGTAGAGACTGTTTTATATGTGTCCCAGAGATTGTGGTATGTTATGTCTTCATTCTCATTGGTTTCGAAGAACATCTTTATTTCTGCCTTCATTTCATTGTTTATCCAGTCAACATTCAAGAGCCAGTTGTTCAGTTTCCATGAAGCTGTGCTGTTCTGGGTTAGTTTTTGAATTCTGAGTTCTAACTTGATTGCACTGTGGTCTGAGACACTGCTTGTTATGATGTCTGTTCTTTTGCATTTGCTGAGGAATGATTTACTCCCAATTATGTGGTCAATTTTAGAGTAGGTGTGATGTGGTGCTGAGAAGAATGTATATTCTGTGGATTTGGGGTGGAGAGTTCTGTAAATGTCTATTAGGTTTGCTTGTTCCAGGTCTGAGTTCAAGTCCTGGATATCCTTGTTAATTTTCTGTCTGGTCGATCTGTCTAATATTGACAATGGGGTGTTAAAGTCTCCCACTATAATTGTCTGGGAGTCTAATTCTCTTTGTAAGTCATTAAGAACTTGCCTTATGTATCTGGGTGCTCC
>NW_022436981.1:3292709-3293853 GCF_009761245.1 Sapajus apella | reverse complement strand
GAACGATTTATAGTCCTTTGGATATATACCCAGTACTGGGATTGCTGGGTCAAATGGAATTTCTATTTCTAGGTCCTTGAGGAATCGCCACACTGTCTTCCACAATGGTTGAACTAATTTACACTCCCACCAACAGTGTAAAAGTGTTCCTATTTCTCCACATCCTCTCCAGCATCTGTTGTCTCCAGATTTTTTAATGATCGCCATTCTAACTGGCGTGAGATGGTATCTCAATGTTGTTTTGATTTGCATTTCTCTGATGACCAATGATGATGAGCATTTTTTCATATGTTTGTTGGCCTCATGTATGTCTTCTTCAAGTATCTGTTCATATCCTTTGCCCACTTTTGAATGGGCTTGTTTGTTTTTTTCTTGTAAATCTGTTTTAGTTCTTTGTAAATTCTGGATATCAGCCCTTTGCCAGATGGGTAAACTGCAGAAATTTTTTCACATGCTGTTGGTTGCCAATTCACTCTAATGACGGTTTCTTTTGCTGTGCAGAAGCTGTGAAGATTGATTAGGTCCCATTGGTCTATTTTGGCTTTTGTTGTCAATGCTTTTGGTGTTTTGGTCATGAAGTCCTTGCCTACACCTATGTCCAGAATGGTTTTGCCTAGATTTTCTTCTAGGGTTTTTATGGTGTTAGGTCTTATGTTTAAGTCTTTAATCCATCTGGAGTTAATTTTAGTGTAAGGTGTCAGGAAGGGGTCCAGTTTCTGCTTTCTGCACATGGCTAGCCAGTTTTCCCAACACCATTTATTCAACAGGGAATCCTTTCCCCATTGCTTGTTTTTGTCTGGTTTGTCAAAGATCAGATGGTTGTAGATATGTTGTGTTGCCTCCGAGACCTCTGTTCTGTTCCATTGGTCTATATCTCTGTTTTGGTACCAGTACCATGCTGTTTTGATTACTGTAGCTTTGTAGTATAGTTTGAAGTCAGGTAGTGTGATGCCTCCTGCTTTGTTCTTTTTGCTTAGAATTGCCTTGGCTATGCGAGCTCTCTTTTGGTTCCATATGAAGTTTAAGGTGTTTTTTTCCCAGTTCTGTGAAGAAGGTCATAGGTAGCTTGATGGGGATAGCGTTCAATCTGTAAATTACTTTGGTCAGTATGGCCATTTTCATGATATTGATTCTTCCTAACCAT
>NW_022436981.1:3202050-3292609 GCF_009761245.1 Sapajus apella | reverse complement strand
GATATTGATTCTTCCTAACCATGAATATAGAATGTTTCTCCAACCGTTTGTGTCCTCTCTTATTTCGTTGAGCAGTGTCTTGTAGTTCTCCTTGAAGAGGTCCTTTACGTTCCTTGTTAGTTGTATTCCTAGGTATTTTATTCTCTTTGTGGCAATTGTGAATGGCAGTTCATTCTTGATTTGGCTCTCTTTAAGTCTGTTATTGGTGTATAGGAATGCATGTGATTTTTGCACATTGATTTTGTATCCTGAGACTTTGCTGAAGTTGCTTATAAGTTTCAGGAGCTTTTGTGCTGAGATGATGGGGTCTTCTAGATATACAATCATGTCGTCTGCAAATAGAGACAATTTGACTTCCTCCTTTCCTATTTGAATACCCTTTATTTCTTTTTCTTGACTGACTTCTCTGGCTAGAGCTTCTAGTACTATATTGAATAGGAGTGGTGAGAGAGGGCATCCTTGTCTAGTGCCACATTTCAAGGGGAATGCTTCCAGTTTTTCCCATTCAGTATGATATTGGCTGTTGGTTTGTCGTAAATAGATTTTATTATTTTGAGATATATTCCGTCAATACCTAGTTTATTGAGGTTTTTAGCATAAAGGGCTGTTGAATTTTGTCAAAGGCCTTCTCTGTATCAATTGAGATAATCATGTGGTTTTTGTCTTTGGTTCTGTTTATGAGGTGAATTATGTTTATAGACTTGCGTATGTTGAACCAGCCTTGCATCCCCGGGATGAAGCCTACTTGATCATGGTGGATAAGGTTTTTGATGTGCTGTTGCAATCGGCTTATAAGTATTTTATTGAAGATTTTTACATCTATATTCATCATGGATGCTGGCCTGAAGTTTTCATTTCTTGTTGAGTCTCTGCCGGGTTTTGGAATCAGGATGATGTTGGTCTCATAAAATGATATGGGAAGAATTCCCTTGTTTTGTATTGTTTGGAATAGTTTCAGAAGGAATGGTACCAGCTCCTCTTTGTATGTCTGGTAGAATTCGGCTGTGAAACGCTCTGGACCTGGGCTTTTTTTGGGTGGTAAGCTCTTAATTGCTGCCTCAACTTCAGACCTTGTTATGGGTCTGCTCAGGACTTCGGCTTCTTCCTGGTTTAGGCTTGGGAGGATGCAAGTGTCCAGGAATTTATCCATTTCTTCCAGGTTTCCTAGTTTATGTGCATAGAATTGTTTGTAATAATCTCTGATGATGGTTTGAATTTCTGTGGAATCTGTGGTGATATCCCTTTATCGTTTTTTATTGCATCAATTTGGTTATTCTCTCTTTTCTTTTTATTAATCTGGCTAGTGGTCTATCTATTTTATTTATCTTTTCAGAAAACCAGCTCCTGGATTTATTGATTTTTTGAAGAGTTTTTTGTGTCTCTATCTCCTTCAGTTCTGCTCTGATCTTAGCTATTTCTTGTCTTCTGCTAGACTTTGAGTTTTTTTGATCTTGTCCCCCTAGCTCTTTTAATTTTGACGATAGGGTGTCAATTTTTTAATCTCTCCTTGCTTCTCATATCGGCACTTATTGCTATATATTTTCCTGTAGAGACTGTTTTATATGTGTCCCAGAGATTGTGGTATGTTATGTCTTCATTCTCATTGGTTTCGAAGAACATCTTTATTTCTGCCTTCATTTCATTGTTTATCCAGTCAACATTCAAGAGCCAGTTGTTCAGTTTCCATGAAGCTGTGCTGTTCTGGGTTAGTTTTTGAATTCTGAGTTCTAACTTGATTGCACTGTGGTCTGAGACACTGCTTGTTATGATGTCTGTTCTTTTGCATTTGCTGAGGAGTGATTTACTCCCAATTATGTGGTCAATTTTAGAGTAGGTGGGATGTGGTGCTGAGAAGAATGTATATTCTGTGGATTTGGGGTGGAGAGTTCTGTAAATGTCTATTAGGTTTGCTTGTTCCAGGTCTGAGTTCAAGTCCTGGATATCCTTGTTAATTTTCTGTCTGGTCGATCTGTCTAATATTGACAATGGGGTGTTAAAGTCTCCCACTATAATTGTCTGGGAGTCTAATTCTCTTTGTAAGTCATTAAGAACTTGCCTTATGTATCTGGGTGCTCCTGTATTGGGTGCGTATATATTTAGGATCTTTAGCTCTTATTGTTGCATTGATCCTTTTACCATTATGTAATGTCCTTTTTTGTCTCTTTTGATCTTTGTTGCTTTAAAGTCTAATTTGTCAGAGATGAGAATTGCAACTCCCTTTTTTTTTTTGCTCTCCATTTTCTTGGTAAATCTTCCTCCATCCCTTTATTTTCAGCCTTTGTGTATCCTTGCATGTGAGATGGGTTTCCTGGATACAGCACACCTATGGATTTTGGATTTTTATCCAATTTTCCAGTCTGTGTCTTTTGATTGGGGCATTTAGTCCATTTACATTTAGGGTTAATATTGTTATGTGTGAATTTGTTACTGCCATTTTGGTGCTAGCTGGCCGTTTTACCCATTAGTTGATGCAGATTCTTCATCGTATTGATTCTCTTTACAATTTGTCATGCTTTTGGATTGGCTATTAATGGTTGTTACTTTATATGTGTAGAGCCTCTTTCAGGAGCTCTCGTAAAGCTGGCCTGGTGGTGACGAAGTCTCTGACTACTTGTATGTTCCCAAAGGATTTGATTTTTCCCTCACTTATGAAGCTTAGTTTGGCTGGATGTAAAATTCTGGGTTGAAAGTTCTTTTCTTTAAGGATGTTGAATATTGGCCCCCACTGTCTTCTGGCTTGTAGGGTTTCTGCTGAGAGATCTGCTGTGAGTCTGATGTGCTTCCCTTTGTGGGTAACCCGACCTTTCTCTCTGGCTGCCCTTAGTATTTTCTCCTTCATTTCAACCCTGGTGAATCGGACGATTATGTGCCTTGAGGTTGCTCTTCTTGACGAATATTTTTGTGGTGTTCTCTGTATTTCCTGGGCTTGAATATTTGCCTGCCTTGCCAGGTTGGGGAAGTTTTCCTGGATAATACCCTGAAGAATATTTTCCAGCCTGGATTCATTCTCTTCATTGCATTCAGGTGCACCTATCAAACGTAGATTAGGTCTTTTCACATAGTCCCACATTTCTTGGAAACTTTGTTCATTCCTTTTTACCCTTTTTTCTCTATTCTTGCCTTCCCGTTTTATTTTATTGAGTTGATCTTCGACCTCTGATATCCTTTCCTCTGCTTGGTCAAGTCAGGTGTTGATACTTGTGCATGCTTTGCGAAGTTCTAGTGTTGCGTTTTTCAGCTCCATCAATTCACTTATATTCCTTTCTATTTTGTCCACTCTCGTTAGCATTTCGTTAAATCTTTTTTCAAGGTTCTTAGTTTCTTTGCATTGGATTAGAACATGTTCTTTTAGTTCACAGAAGTTTTTTACTACCTACCTTCTGAAGTCTGATTCTGTCATTTCATCACACTCGTTCTCCATCCCACCTTGTTCCCTTGCTGGTGAGGAGTTGTGATGCCTTGTAGGAGTAGAGGTGTTCTGGTTTTGGGTGTTTTCATCCTTTTTGCACTTGTTTCTTCCCATCTTTATGGATTTATCCACCTGTCATCTTTGTAGTTGCTGGTTTTCAGATTGGGTCTCTGAGTGAACATTCTGTTTGTTGATGATGAGTTTATTTCTGTTTCTTGGTTTTCCTTCTGACAGTCTGGTCCCTCTGCTGTAGGTCTGCTGAGGTCCACTCCAGGCCCTGCTTGCCTGGGGATCACCTGCAGCAGCTGCAGAACAGTAAGGGTTGCTACCAGTTTTATTCTTCTGCTATCTTTGTCCCAGAAGGATACCCGCCAAGTGTCAGTCTGATCTCTCCTTTATGAGGTGGCTCTTTGGATATACAGGGGTCGGTGACCTGCTTGAGGAGACAGTCTGTTCTTTATAGGAGCTCACATGTTGAGCTGTGAGCTTCGTTGTTCATTCAGAGCTGCTGGGCAGGTACGTTTAGGTCTGCTGCAGCAGAACTCATAAACCACTTTTTGTTCCCACGTGCTCTGTCCTGGGGATTTAGCGCTTTATTTATGAGTTTCCGTTATGCTGCTGCCTTCTTTTTTTTTCCTTCAGAGCTACCCTGCGCAGCAAGGAGGCAGCCTAGTCACGGTTTGCCTGTAGAGGCTTTGCTGTGGGCTCCGCCCAGCTGCTAAGTGAACTTCCCTGCAGTCCTGTTTATATGGGTGTAGTTAGAACTGCCTCGGCAATGGTGGCCCGCCTCTGTTAAGGCGGAGTCTCTCCATAGTGGCGGGTTGCCTCGGCAACGGCGGGCTGCTTCAGCAATGGCAGGTTGTCTTGGCAATGGTAGGCTGCCTCAGCATTAGCCGACTACCTCTGTAGTGGCAGGCTGCCTCGGTAATGGCGGACGCCCCTCCCCCACGGAGCTGGACCGTCCTGGGTTCAGCTGCGCTTGCTGTGAAACTCTCAATCCAGAGAGTTTCTGATTGCTGTTCTTTTGTGGGGGTGGTACCAGCCGAGCCTGATCGCCTGGCTCCCTGTCTCAGAGCCTTTTTTTTTTAAGTCGGTGTTCCAGTCGCCTGTTGAAGAGGTGCCGGCATCTGTGTGTTTTCCCGTGCGCTGACTCACTGCGTTGGCTTAAACAGCGGCACTGAGATTCATGGCGCTTTTTTTGCCCTGGAATGTACTGTCCTGGTTCCCTGTTCAGTCCCCTTTTCAAACAGATGAATGGGCGACTTCCCGTGGCTCCAATTGTCAGCCAAAAGGGTACCCGGACCAGTGTATTTTATATGGACAGCCGATGCGCCGGGGCGCTGACAAAGCAGCCGCACAGGCCGGCACAGCTGCGCTGGCCGAAACAGCGGCGCTGGCGACCCGTGGAGCTCCTCCGCCTGGGAATTTCCTAGTCTGTGGGCAATAAAAATGCGGCGTCCACTCATCCTCTGCGCTTTCACTGGGAGCTGCAATCCTGAGCTGTTCCTAAATGGCCGTCTTGGACCCACCCGAGGTTCATAATTTGTGTTCTTTTTCTCTTTCTCCATTAGTCTTAACTAGTAATTTATTGATTTTATAAACTTTTTAAAAAGATCAGGCTTAGGTTTGGTTAATTTTTATGTGATTTCCATTCATATTTTTATTATTTCTTTTCATATGATTACTTTGTTAAGCTTGTGCAGTGAGTTTTTCACTTTTTGTATTTTTTTATGTTATAGAAGTTTTCTTAAGATTCTTTTACATTGTTACATTTTTTCTGCTTATTTTAAATTCTTGAGCTTGTATGTAATAGCTTTCTTTTTCTTTTTTTGAGATAGAGTCTTGCTCTGCTGCTTAGACTGAAGTGGCATGATCTATCTCGACTCATTGCAACCTCCATCTCCCAGGCTCAAGCCAGTCCTCCCACCTCAGCCTCCCGAGTAGCTGGGATTATAGGTTCATCCAGGCTGGAGTGCAATGGCATGATCATAGCTCAGTATAACCTTAAACAGGGCTCAAGCCATTCCCCATCCTGCCCGCCAGCCTCCTGAGTCACTGGGACTACAGGCACTTGCCACAGGGTCCAGGTCATTTTTAAAAGTCTTTTTGTAGAAGTGGGGGTCTTCCTATTTTGCTTAGGCTGGCCTGAAATTCCTGGCCTCAAGCAGTCCTCTCACTTCAGCCTCCCAAAGCATGACAATTTAATAAGCCTATTTTATCAGCAAAGCATAATACCATATTCAGTCATCATGCAGACTTAAAATTTAATTTTTTTCTGTATTTGAGTAAACAGGTATACACACACAAATATATATATATAGTAGTATGCTTAGAGTCATATTGTATAGCGTACATCCCCTGGTGGCAGAAAACAAAATAATTTAGGCACCTTAAAATAGGACTACTTTTCTGAAATAAAATTTATAGTTTTAATATGCCCAATTGAAAAATACCACCATTTCCTGGACTTCATATATCTGTTGTAAAATTATAGGATTATCGAAAGGATGAAATTCACTAATAAATTTAAGGGGCACACTACTTGGCATAATGTAAGTGCTCAATAAAATGTATGATTTATTCTTAGATATCTGAAGATCACATTGTATATATGTCTTGTGAAGATGACAGTGTTCAGGTTAATTTTTTTCTCCTTAACAAATTTATCCCCCCTTTGCCATTGTACTAAACAATTTTTTCCATGTTTTTTGCTTGTTATGTGGAGTAGAGAATGTTTTAATGTGTATTTTAGTTTCATTGATAAATTACCACAACCACGTGGAAGGCTGTTCTTTCTTCTGGTCTTTTGACATTGTGTTTGACCTGTGAGTGTAAAAGATATTTTCATATGCATTTAATAATGTGATGAGACTGAAATATACTAAATTGTATATTTTATTCTAAAGCAGTCTATGTGAAAGAGTGGATTATTGTTATATTATTAATATTATTAATTATATT
This sequence comes from Sapajus apella, assembly GCF_009761245.1. NCBI lineage: Eukaryota > Metazoa > Chordata > Mammalia > Primates > Cebidae > Sapajus > Sapajus apella. The sequence continues at coordinate 3,286,239 of NW_022436981.1, read as the reverse complement.
ATTAATATTATTAATAATATTAATATTATTAGACTTGAAGCAAACCTCCGAGATACTTGCAGGGTTTCTAAAACACATGCTAGTGTACCACCTATTCAGTGATAAGGAAGAAGATAGTAGAAGAAAGTGTAATCCATCCAGTTAATCTCTCTCCATTTGTGGAACGGAAAGAAATACTAATTTTTATGAGTGATAAATTTCATATAGATCTAGCTGGGACCAATATTAATTATGATACAGTAGCTATCTGTAATGATTTGCTGTTGATTCTTAATTTTGAAAATTAAGGCATATAACATATTTCACAAAATATAGATTAAATAAAGTAGCTGTATTTGCTTAAATGTTCCTTTGGCCTTGTTAGTGAAGAACATGAAAATCCTATCTGACAGTATAGATTGTATTTCTTTCTTTCGTTTCCTTCCTCTTTCCTCTCTTTCTTTCCTTTCTTTCTTTTCCTCAGGGTTTCAGTCCTGTTGCCCAGGCTGGAGTGCAATGGCATGGTCTCGGCTCACAACAACCTCTACCTCCCGGGTTCCAGTGATTCTCCTGCCTCAGCTTCTTAAGTAGCTGAGATGACAGACACACACCACCACATCTGGCTAATTTTTCTATTTTTAGTAGAGACAGGGTTTCACTATGTTGGTCAGGCTGGTCTCGAACTCTTGACCTCATGTGATCTACCCACCTTGACCTCCCAAAGTGCTGCGATTACAGGTGTGAGCCACAGCACCTTGCATATTGTATATTTTTAAAAGTTTAATAACTTAAATGGATGGGACCTTTTATGTGTTCATAAGTAAACATAATGATAATTTTTTTTCTGCATCAAAATTCATTGTAGTGGGAATGATAGATATTATAATAAATTAAAAATTCTCTTGCCTTGACTAATAGTTGATAAAATCTGTTGGGTGTAGTTTTAAATGAACACTTTCATCCTTTTGTCAAATGATGGTATTATATAGAGATTTAAATTTGTTGAAGATGTATTGATACTAAGATACTATACTGTGTAGAGTGTCACTCCCATTTTTTTAAAATAGTAAACTCAGTATTAGGTGGTGACAGAACCACACAGTGAGAAACATTCTTTCATCATGTCATAGTTTGTTCTGCTCAAACCATGAAGTACTATAGATCTTTTAACAATCCCATTGAGATAATTTTATGACTTTTAGTGGGAGTACTTACATAGTGGTAAATGAGAGCATCTTTAAGTAGGCTATACAATGGGAACAGGAAAACCTCAGATAGCGAATGGTAAGAATGATGTTAGTTTTAATAATATTTACATTTTATATATGCATATTATATTTGTCTTTCAATCCTGCGAATGAATTCTAACTAAAAATGTATTGCTTTTGGTTCTTTATGGAGTGTTCAACTAATTTGTTTTTGGTACATAATATATTCTACATTTAATATGTATATATAATATGTATTAAGATTAGATACATTTTATTATGGCTTATTGGCGTAATTTACTCTAGACAAGTTTTTGTATCATTTTTAGGATTCTGACTTGTAATTTATCATTATTAAAGATTATATTAATGTTTTAGATTGAGGAATTTAAAATAAACTAGTAATTTAGTGCTTAATGGCACTTAAGTAGAGCTTAAGTAGGTTTGATTATACTTATATTTGCAGTAATTTATGTCATGATGTGATAATTACAGTAGTAAAAGTATCCTTGAAGTTAAATGTAAATATTTGGTAATTTTAGACTTTACTCATCCACAATTTGCTAGAATTCGATATAGCTTGCAACTTAGCTTCAGTTTATCTAAGAGGGTAACAATAATTGAGAAGGTATCTGTCAGATTAAGAGAAAATTATTAAATATGAAATTTAGGGGTTTTGTTGGGTATGATTTATATAGTTATAAAAAATGTTCTGTAATCGATGTTTTAATTCTGGGAATCTGAAATTTTAGATAGGAATTGCTAGGCACATAGGAATTTAGTAAGACATACCTTGCTGAACTTTTACAATAAGAGATTGTATAATTTCTGTTTCTTCATTTTAGTTATTTAAACTTTTTATTTTGAGATATTTGTAGATTTAAATGTAGTTGCAAGAAATAATGCAGACAGATCCTGCGTATTCTTTATCCAGTTCCCCCCAATGATAAGATCTTGTAAAACCGTAGTACACTTTCAAAATTAGAATATTAACATTGTTAACATCCATTGATTTTGTTAGGATTTCTGCAGTTGTACTTGTGTGTTTGTTTGTTTAGTGTTTAATTCTATTCTTTTTTCCATGCGCAATTTCATGTATCTACTACTCCAGTCAAGATACATAACATTTCTATTAGTATAAAATTCCTTGTGTTGCTTCCCCTTTTATAGCCTCAACCAACTCTTTCTCATATTCTCTACCTCTTTTCCTATCTCAGGGCAACCACAATTTGTTCTTTATTTCTTTTGTTTTGACATTTTAGGAATGTTAAATGGATTGATAAAATATGTAGTCTTTTCATATTGATTTATTTTACTCAAACATATTTCCATGAAGATTCATCCATGTTGTTGCATTCATTAGTAGTTATTAGCTCTTTATTGATAAGAGTATTCCATGGTGTGGATGTACACATTTGTTTAATAGTTACCCATTGAAGGACATCTGAGTTGTCTCCAGTTTTGGGCTATTAAAAATAAAGCCTTTGTGAACTTTTATATACAGGATTTTGTGTGAACACATGTTTTCATTTCTCTGGAATAAATACCCAAGAGCATAATTGCTGTGTCATTATGGTAACTGTATGTTTAATTTTTTTTTTCTTTTAATTTTAGCCATTCTGATGGTCCTGGAGTGATAATCTCCTGTGGTTTACATTTGCATTTCCTTGTTGGCTAATATGTTGAACACCATTTCGTGTGCTTATTTGCCATTGCGTGTCTTCTTTCATGAAATGTCCATTCAGGCTGTCTTTCATTTTCTAGTTATATTGTTTCCAGTTTTACTGTCAAGCTTTGAGTGGTTTCCTTGCGGTTTATAGTCTGTTCATCGTCTTAACAGGCTCTTTTGCATAGCAAAAATTTTTAATTTTGCTGAGGTTCAATGTATCTAATGTTACGGATCTTGCTTTTGGTGTCAATCCTAGCCTTAGATTCTAAAGATTTTTCTCCCTCCCCTCCCCCCCCACACTTTTTTTTAAGTTTTATGTTTTACATTTAGGCCTGTGATACATTTTTTAGTTAGTTTTTATATACACTGTGAGGGTTAAGTGGAGGTTCATTTTTGTTTTTGCCTATGAATGCTCAAATGCTCTATCACTATTTGTTGAAAAGGTTGTATTTCCTATATTGAATTACACTTGTAAGCTTCTAAAAAATCTCTTAGCCATTGTTTTTTTGGTCTATTTCTGCATTCTCCATTCTGTTCTGTTGATCTTTGTTTTTGTCCATCTACAGTATCACACTGTATTTTTTATTATAGCTATATGTAGACTTTGATATTAAGTAAAGTGGATCCTTTCATTTGTTCTTCTTTTATAATACTGTTTTAGCTGTTCTAGAAGTAGCTATTCTACAAATTATTATTTTTTTAATTTATTGTGGTGATCATGAAGTGAGAAAAGCACCACAAATTAGAGTAAGCTTCGCTATGTCTACAAAAAGAAAAAAGCCTTGATGGGATTATGATAGGAATTACCTTAAACTTATGTATCAATTTAGAGAAAATTAATATCTTCAGTATGTTTAGTCTTCCAATCTATGAACACAAAATGTATCTACGTTTATTTAGGTTGTCTTTGATTTCTTTCATCAACATTTTATACCTTTGAGTATTTAACTCTTGTTTATATTTTGCTAAGTAATTGTCTTAGGAACAATTATAATTTCTTTGGAGTATTTTAATTTCTGTTTTCACATGTTAATTGTTAGCATTTATAAACAGCTTGATTTTTGTATGTCGATCTTGTATCCTATAACTTTATTTAACTCTGTTATTTTTTCCAGGTTTTTGTAGATGCTTTGTGATTTTCTGTGTAGACAATAATGTCATTTGCAAGTGGGGACAGTTATATTTTTTTTGTTTTCCAGTCTGTGTGCTTGTTATTTTTCTTATGGTGTTGTACTAGCTAGAACTTACAGCAGTATGTTGAGAGAGACTGGGGAGAGTGGACATCATTGCCTTGTTACTAATTTTAGGGGTAAAGCATTTAGTCTTCTATCATTGTGAATAATTTTAGCTGTCATTTTTTGGTAGATATTCTTTATCATGTTGGGAAAGTTTCTCTTCATGAAATAATGTTAGATTTCGTCACATTTTTTTTCTGGCTCAAGCGATATGTTCATATTATTTTTCTTCTTTAGCTTGTTGATGTGATTGTTTGCTTAGCTTTATTTTTGAATACTGAACCACGTTGCACACGTGGAATAAATCCCACTTTATTAGGATATATAATTATATATGTTTGAATTTGATATGCTAATTTTTTATAGGTATTTTATGTTTGTAATCGTGAGAGAAGATGGCCTGCAGTAATCTTTTTCTGCCTGGTTTTAGTTTCAGAGTAATATTTGCCTTATAAAATGAGAAGCATTTTCTCTTTTTTTTTTTTTTAATAGACTGTGAAAACGGGCGTTAATTCTTAAGTTTACTTAAATTCTCCACCTAAACCAATTAGGCCTAGAGAATTTTGAATTCTCCACTTAAACCAGTTAGACCTAGATAATTCTTTTGAAATTGAGGGGAGCTTTCCAATTCAATTCAATTTTTAACATTGTTATAGGACTGTTCATAATTATTCATTTCACATTGGTTGTATTTTGGTAGCGTGTGTTTCTCAAGGAATTGGCTTGTTTCTTCCCAAGTTGTTAGATTTGTAAGTCTGAAGTTTATGGTATTCTCTTTTTAATCTTTTAATAGATGCAGGATTTATGGTGATTTTTTTTTCATTCCTTGTGTTTGTGATTTGTATATTTTATCTATTAGTGTTTCATTCCTGGCATTTGTGATTTTTGTCTTTATTTTTATTAGTCTTCCTGTAGGTTTATCAATTTTATTCATCTGTTTTCGAAGAACCAGTTCTTTTATTAATTTTTTCTACTATTTTCCTACTTTTAATTTTATGTCTTATCTTTATGATCTCCTTCCATCTGCCTGCTTAGGTTTATTTGCGTTTTCCCTATTTTCTTGAGGTAAGAACTTAGATCATTTATTTGAGACTTTTTTTTCATAATGTAACCATGTAGTGATACAAGTTTCGTTTTCCTCATGACTTTAGCTGCATCAAACATATTTGGATGTGTTGTGTTTTTATTTTCATTCAGTTTTATGAATCGCAGGCTTTCTTTGTAACCCTTCTTTGACCCATGGATTATTTATTTAGAAGTGTGCTTAGAGATACTCTCATTACCTTTCTGTTATAGATTAATAGTTTGATGCAATTATGGTTAGATAACATGTTCTGTATGATTTTAACTCTTTGAAATATGTTGAGATTTGCTTCATGGCTCAGAACATGGTCTATCTTGGTGACTATTCAATGGGCATTTCTTTTTGGTGGAGTATCTGTGTGTTTTAATTTGATTTTGCTGAATGTGTTGTTCAAATTTTCTGTATTCTTGATGATTTTCTCACTAGTACTTTTATCAGTTGCTAAGATAGCTCTTTTGACATCCCCACGTATAATTGTGGATAAATTTATTTTTTTCTTCCAGCTCTGTCAGTTTTTGCTTTATATATTTGAGACTCTGTTTTTGCTTGTTTAGATTCCTATGTCTTCCTAGTTGATTGCTCCTTTGATCATTATGTAACATCTTTCCTCAAGTCTAGTAATTTTCTTTGTTCTGAAATTCACTTCATCTGATATTAACACAGCTACTTCTGCTTTTTATTAATATTGAATGTTATGTATTTTTCATGCTTTTGCTTTCAAACGATTACCTTCACATGTTTTTATGTATTTTGCTCCTTTAAATGGTATATTTCAACAATTTTCACTTAATTATGAATATGTTATAGCATTTATTCTATTTGATTTACTGTTTTCTGTTTATTTTTCTCTATTTCTTATTTCTCTGATTCTTTCTTCTTGCCTTCCCGTGCATACTAGAACATTTTTTCGATTCCGTCTTTATTCATATATATTGTTTTTTGTTTTTTGTTTTTCTTTTGAGACAAAGTCTTGCCCTGTCACCCAGCTGGAGTGCAACATCATGATCTCGGCTTACTGCAGTCTTGGCTTCCAAGATACAATCAGTTCTCCTGCCTCAGCCTCCAGAGTAGCTAGGACTACAGGCACACGTCACCATGCCTGCCTAAATTTTGTATTTTTAGTAGAGACAGGATTTCATCATGTTGACCAGGTGGATCTTGAACTCCTGATCTCAAGTGATCCACCTGCCGTGGCTTCCCAAAGTGTTGGGATTACAGCATCAGCTCCCATGCCTGGCCAGATTAATATATGTAGTATTTTTGACTTTTTGACTATATTTTGGATAATTTTTCTAGTCGTTGCTTTGGGTTTACATACATGTGACTTATTCTAGTCTACTGATAATCATCATTTTATCTTTTTAAGGAAATGCAGAAAGTTTATTTAGGTCTCTACATTTCATCTTTTTATTTTATTTTTTCATTGACGTAACTGTATATATTTTGGGGGCATTGAGCAATATTTAAATACAATGTGTAGTGATCAAATCAGAATAATTTTGTATCCTTTAACCAAAGTTGTCCTATCTTATACTCTCCCTGCCCTCCCCAGTCTATGGTAACTACTATTCTCTGCAGTACTTCTATTAGATCCAACTTCTTAGTTTCCACATGTGAATGAGAACATGCGGTACTTCTTTTTCTTTGCCTATCTTATTTCCCTTAACATAATGTCCTCCAGGCTGTATGTATGTCCTCCAGGCTGTATGTATGTCCTCCAGACATGTATTGGAGTCTGTTTCTCTCATTAGATATGATAATTTTTTTTTTTTTTTTTTTTGAGACGGAGCTTCGCTCCTTACCCAGGCTGGAGTGCAATGGCGCGATCTCGGCTCACCGCAACCTCTGCCTCCTGGGTTCAGGCAATTCTCCTGCCTCAACCTCCTGAGTAGCTGGGATTACAGGCACGCGCCACCATGCCCAGTTGATTTTTTGTAGTTTTAGTAGAGACGGGGCTTCACCATGTTGACCAGCATGGTCTCGATCCCTTGACCTCGTGATTCACCCGCCTCGGCCTCCCAAAGTGCTGGGATTACAGGCGTGAGCCACCGTGCCCGGCCCAATAATTTTTAAATATATATTGGGCGTTCCTGTGTTAGGTACAAATATATTTATGATTGTTATATCATCTGGCAGTATTGATCCATTTATCATTACATAATGACCTTCTTTGTCTCTTTTTATTATTTTGACTTAAAGCTTGTCTTAGGTGATATAAATATATCAGTTTTCTGCTCATTTTGAATTTCCATTTGCATGGCATACCTTTTGGCATCTTTTCACTTTTAGTCTATGTGTGTCTTTATAGCTGAAGTGAGCTTCTTATGGGTAGTTATGATTGCATTGTTTTCAAAAAAATTTATTCAGTTTATTCATCCAGGCTGTCTTTTAATTGGTGAATTTAAACTTTCTGTTTAAAGTTATTATTTACAAGTAAGGACTTACTCCTATCATTTTGTTGTTTTCTGGTTGTTTTATATATACTTTTTTCCTTTCTTAATATTTTTACAGTTTTGTGGGGTTTTTTTTGTAGTGATAAGCTTTGATTTCTTTCACTTTCTCATGTGTATCTGCTGTAACAGTGAGTTTTATTTATACTTTGTGTGTTTTCATGATGATAGTTGCTATCCTTTTACTTCCAGATGTAGGATTTCCTTAAGCATATTTTGTAAGTTTGGTCTAGTCATGATGACTTTCCTCAGTTTTCTACTCTGGGAATGTCTGTATTTCTCTTTGATTTCTGAAGGATAGCTTTGGTGGTGTATAATATTCTTGGCTACTATCCCCCGAACCACCACACCTTTCATCACTTTGAATATAACATTTCAAAGTGGACTGCATGATTTCTCCTGAGAAATCTGCTGTTAGTCTATTGGGGATTCCCTTATATGTGACTTGACACTTTTGTCTTGCTTGTTTTTAGAATTCTCTCTGTCTTTGAATTTTGACAGTTTGACTATATTCTGCTTCAGAGAAGATATTTTTAGTTCAGTCTATTTGGCCTTTAAGCTTTATAAATCTGGATGTCTATATCTCTTTTCCAGACTTTCAGCTATTATTTCATTAAATATATTTTCTATGCTCTTTCCCGTGTCTTCTCCTTTTGGGACTTCCATAATGTGACTGTTGTTTGCTTAATGATTTCTCATAATTGCTATAGGCTTTCTTCATTCTTTTTCTCTTTTTGTCTGGCTAGATTAATTCAAAAGATCTGTCTTCAGATGTAGAATTTTTTTCTTCTGCTTAATCTAGTCCATTGTTAATGCTCTCAATTGTACTTTTTAAAAGTTTTATTCATTGAATTCTTCAACTCCCAAGATTTTTTCTCCAATGTGGATCACTTTATGTAATTTTTCTTGTAGATCATATGTGTTTTTTCTTGATTGGGGCAAATTATCTATGTATTTTCTTGTTATCTCATTGAGTTTTCTAAAGATTATTGTTTTGAATTCATTTTTAGTCATATCATAGTTATCTTTTTATTAGGGCCTGTCATCGAGGATTACTGTTTTTCTTTGGCGGTTTCATATTTTCTTGCTTTTTCATGTTTCTTGTGTCTTTACGTTGGTTTCTGTGAATCTAGTGGGACAATCACTTCTTCATATTTTATATAATAGTTTTCTTAGGGATAACATTTTTTCTGCTAGTTGTATCCTAGCATGTTGGTTGGGTAGGCTTTGATTTTTAGTTCTGAGTTAATGCAGTAGTGGTAGTTTATATTTCTGTTGATTTCTTCAGCTCTCTTTGGCATCAGTGGTGTCTGCAATTGGCTTTGTGGCCTAGGATGTGGGTATTTGTTGTTGCTGTTGTGCAGCTTTCCTGGGAGTAGGAGCCACAGGGAAGGGTGATTCTCAGGTCTGGGATGGGACACACTAGGTATGGTGGTTCCGCTGGTTGCAGACATGGTATCTCTGGGAAAAGGGACATGGAGTGCCAATTCTTGGTCGTGAGGGAGTTACATGCAGCAGGTCTTAGCCCCAGTGTTAATGAAGGCTCTGTCACCTAGTTAGGAGTGCACTGCCATGATCATAGCTCACTCAAACACCTTGGCTCAAGTGATCTTCCTCCTTTACCCTCCTGAGTAGCTGGGATTGCCAGCATGCACCAACACACTCAGCTAACATGATATAATTTATTTTAGAGATAGGAGATCACTGTGTTGCTGAGGCTGGTCTTCAACTCTTGGCCTCAAGTGATCCTCCCATATCAGTCTTCTGAGCAGCTGGAATTATAGGTATGTGCCACCACAACTAGCTTTTTAGCCTTTATTTCAAAATAGTCTATAATTTATGATCCATCTTTAAATATTTATTTTCAGTGTTTTACATTGAGTTTAATTATTAGGCACAAGTTTCTGTATTTCTTTCCTTTCTGTATTTTTTTATTTTTTTTGTATCTAATTCTTTTCTTTAATGCTGATTTCCTTTCTCCAAGTAATGCTGATTTTCTTGCACTAGCTTTTACTATCGTTAGTTTTCTGAATACTGTCAATCACACTACATTCCCATTTGGCAATTTTTACTTGTTCTTCATTTTTAGATTATTTTTTTCTCTGTTATTTTCACTCCACTCTGCATTGATGCGAATGTGTGTGGTCACTTATTTAAATTTTTTTCATAAGGTGTTATAGAAAACTGATTTTTCCTTCTGAGCTGTTATGTACTTGGGTGGTCACTGAATCGTTTGATACTGTAGCTGTGAGCTATGTTTGCTCATTTATACATTGGTTTATTGTTTAAAATCTCTTCCTGGAGTTAATTGCTTTTAGTCTATTGAGTTTTTTTTTTTTTCATTTCACAATCTCAAAAGGCTTTTGAATGCTGTTGATGTTATGGACATGACTGATTATATTTAAGTAGTAAATTATGTAAATTTAAATGTATTTTAGAAATTTGAAATAACCCATTTTTAATACCAGCTTTCAAATGAATTCCCAGGTGAGAACTTATCTTCTGTTTAAAATGATAGCGATCTGGTAATAAAGACTGTTGTCTTAATTCAGAATTTGGAATAATTTTTGTGTGACTTAGACTAAAAACTTATAGAAATTTAGATTTTTTCCAGTTTTTAATATATAACCAACATTTAATGGACTTCCTTGTTCTTAATAATTTGATTAATTATCATAGGATATAATCCTTAAAAGTTCGATTACTGTTTCAGCAGAATTGGTCACTTAGATTAATATTACCTAATTGATTTATGAATGTTTTGTTCATTCTTTTTATTTGCAGTGTCTGTAAATATTTGTTTCTCCAACAAATTACAACACAGTATTTATCTGTTTTATTTTGCCAATGAAGAATGATAGGTTATTTAATTTATGTCCCCTCAGTAATGTTAAACATTAAAAAATGTTTTGGCCATTTATGTTTGTTCTTCTGTGAATTATAAAAGTTTATTTTTCTTTTGGAGCATTCATTTTTTTCATATTAAATTTACATGGCTTTTTATATGTTAAAGACATTAACTCATTAAAAATAATGTTTGTTATATGCTTTATTCAGTAGTTTACTTTATATGCAGTTCATCATCAGAATGTTTGCCTTTAGGGGTCCTATTGCTTGAGCAATGCATACTCCAACTCTTCCAGGCACATTTCCTGTGGTGAGAGGCTAGCGCTAAACGAATCATGAGTGAACTTAGTCAGACTGCAGCAATAGTAGATTCATGTCACTCTTCAGGGTATATGCTAATTGAATTGTGTGGCAAACACAGTTTTCTCTTTCTGACTTTCATATTTTAGAATATTGGTGGGGGTTTGGTGTCATTTGTTTGGCCAAACCAGTATATTTTTGTATTTACATTCAAAATTGGCATCCTTTCTTGTACTGGTTGTGTATCTGGGTTTTGTTATCCTTGGAAAATAAATTGGCTTTACCTGGAAACAACCTTGTATAATTTCAATCATGTAAATGCATCCACGATGGGGTAAGGATATCACCTGTAAACAGAAAGATATTTAAGGTAACAAAAATGATATTTAAACAGGTATCAACAGTAGATCCTAAAAGACAATGATGTCCTAAAGATTGTAAGGAAAGGCTATTTTTATGTAGAATTCTATACCTAAGCAAATTGTCAGCCCTGAAGACAGAAAAAGACTATTTTTAGGTATTCAAGTGATTAGTGCTACATTCTATGTATCCTATGGAAGTTTCTTGAAGAATTTCTCCAAAAAATAAGGAAGAAAATCAAGAAAAACGAAGTTATGGGAACTAGAGAATAGAGTCAATACACACACACACACACACACACACACACACACACACACTCTCTCCCTCTCTCTCTCTCTCTCTCTCTCTCTCTCTCTCTCTCTCTCTCTCTCTCATAGTGGAGGTAGAGCGAAGTTTTAGAACCCATAACTCAGGACGAAAGCATTTTCCAGGAAGAAAAGGAAACTGCTTTTAATAAATCTGTGATGAAGTGAGCAGAAAACTTAAAGTCATTGAGATATATTTTTCATTTTAAATAAAAAGAATGAAAACAAGTAAAATTCCAGCCCTAAAAGTTATATTAAAAGTTCAGGGAAGAATAACCAAGTATAGTGAAATGAAACATGATTTTTAGCAATTGATACAGCATAAGAAAAGTCCATATATATATATTTTTTTCAGACAGAATCGCACTCTGTGGTTCAGACTGTAGTGCAGTGGCATGATCGTGGCTCTTTGCAGCCTCTGCCTCCTGGTTTCAAAGGAATCCCTTGTCTCAGCCTCTGGAGTAGCTGGGATTACGGGTGTGCACTACCATGCCTAGCTAATTTTTTTGTGTTTTCAGTAGAGACAGGGTTTTGCCATGTTGGCCAGGCTCGTCTTGAACTTCTGGCTTCCAGTGATCTGCCCACCTTAGCCTCCCAAAGGGCTAGAATTACACGCGTGAGACTCCGTGACTGGCAGAAGAATTCTCTTTTAATTGGCCTAGGGATCATGTTATTGAACAAACACTGAAGGAGATATATTTGTTGTCCCCTACTTGGATAAACACAGAACATAGTTAAAAACAATTTTTATTGGTTTTTAGATTTTAGAGTCATTTTATGGCTAAAACATAAGTGACTTGTTTGTATTTAAGGGAGATAATGTGAATCATAATAACCTTAGTATTAAAAAAATAAACATAGAGATAAATGATGAGGACCATGAAAGGGCAGGGGAGAGAGTAAGAGCCTTACTATTATAAATTCACCTCACAAAGATGGGTATTGAGATACTGTAGAACATTAAGAAATAAAAGCTTACTTACATTTGCCAAAATTAGTTTCTTTTTTAACCATATAAGTTTTTGCTTGTAACTTTTATGCTTGTTTTAGAGACAGTTATGTTGGGAAATTTTGGTTCATTAAAATTTTTTCTACTTTATTTAAAATATGGAAATGTAGTAAATTAGTCCAATGAAAAAGCACATTTTCCCATGCTCCTTTGTGGAATGGTCAGTTCAAATGAAAGTCACTGGGTGGAAGACTATTGGGACGGGTGCTTGAAAGAGACTGCCTCAGCTGGAAGCTTGCTTTACTTTTTGCTCCCTTTTCTTCCCTTTTCCTTTCTTGTAATTGGACCTGGTCTTGGATCTTTAAGGGAAAGACTGCAAGCACAGACATGCTTCTGAGATAAAGTAGGTTTGGTTCCAGACCACTGCAATAAAGTTAGTCACATGAATTTTTGATTGCCCAGTGCTTATAAAAGTTACATTTACCCTATACTGTAGTTTATTAAATGTTCTGTGAATGCAAAAGCATCTGAGACAGATCTCAATCAGTTTAGAAAGTTTATTTTGCCAAGGTTAAGGATGCATCCATGACACAGCCTTAGGAAGTCCTGATGACACGTGCTCCAGATGGTCGGGTCACATCTTGGTTTTACATATTTTAGGGAGACATGAGACATCAATCAATATGTGTAAGATATATATTAGTTCATGTTTAGAAAGGCAGAACAAATTGAAGCAGGGGAGGGGGGCTTCCAGGTAATAGGTAGATAAGAGAAAAATGGTTGCATTCTTTTAAGCCTGTTAGCCTTTTACTGAAGACACAATTTATATGCGAGAGCAGGGTAGAGAAATAGTCACTTATGCCTTTGTTGGGCTTAGTGAAACAATAGGGCAGAGAAAGCAATCAGATATGCATTTGTCTCAGGTGAGCAGAAGTATGACTTGAGTTCTGTCTGTCCTTTGTCCAAAAGCAATTTCCTTGTGGGCAAATTGTGAGTGTAGTATGTAGCTTTTTGTCTTTGTAGCTGTCTTATTTAGGAATCAAATGGAGGGCAGATTTGCCTAACAGTTTCCAGCTTGCCTTTTCCCTTTGGCTTAGTGATTTTGAGGTCCCAAGATTTATTTTCCTTTCACAGGTCAGTAGCCTTATTTCTTAAGAAAACAGTATACGTGCCTTAATTACAAAAATATTTTTACAAAATGCTCTAATGACCATCTGAACCTTCAGCATGTCCTAGTCTTTTTGCTGGTAGAGGATCTTACCTTGATGTTCACAGCTGCTGAGTTTGAGTGGCTGAGGCAATTTCTTCAAATATGGCAACAATGAAATTTGCTGCACCAGTTGGCTTTTGCTTTCACAGAAGATTTCTTTATAGTACACGATGCTCTTTAATAGCGTTTTACCCACAGCAGAACTTCTCTCAAAATTGGATTCAGTTCTCTCAAACCTTGTACCTGCTTTACCAACTAAGTTTATGGAATACTCTAAATTATTTGTAGTCATTTCAACAATGTTCACAACGTCTTCACCAGGAGTAGATTTCATCTCAATAAACCACTTTCTTTGCTCTTCCATAAGAAGCAACTCCTCATTGGTTCAAATCTGATGATGAGGTTGCAGCACTGTAGTCACGCAATGGGCTCTACTTCTAATTATCTGGCAGTTTCCACCACATCAGCAGTTACTACCTGCTCTGAATTCTTGAATCCCTAAAAGTTATTCAAGAGAGTTGAAATCAGCTTCTTCCAAACTCCTATTGATGTTGATATTTTGATCTTCTCCCATGAATCATAAATGTTCTTAGTGACATCTAGAATGGTGAATCCTTTCCAGAAGGTTTTCAACTTAGTTTGCCCACATCTGTCAGAGGAATCACTATCTATGGCAACTATAGCCTCATGAAATACATTTCTTAAATAATAAGCCTTGGAAGTTCAGATGACTCCTTGATCCATGGGCTGCAGAATGGATGTTGTGTTAGGAGGCATGAAAACAACATTCATCTCCTTGTATATCTCTACCAGAGCTCTTGGGTGACCAGCTACATTGTCAATGAGCAGTAATATTTTGAAACAAATCTTTTTTCTAAGTAGTAGATCTTGACAGTGGGCTTAAATTATTCAGTAAACTATGCTGTAAGTAGATATGCTGTCATCCAGGCTTCGTTATTTCATTTAGAAAGCAAAAGAAAGGTACATTTAGCATAATTCTTAAAGGCCTGAGAATTTTCTGAATGGTAAATGAACACTGGCTTCAACTTAAAATCATGAGCCCCTAACAAGAGGACAAGAGAGTCAAGCTGTCCTTTGAAGCCTTGAAGCCAGGCATTGACTTCTCCTCTCCAGCTATGAAAGTCTTAGATGGCGTCTTCTTCCAATAGAAGGTTATTTTGGTTACCATAAAAATTGAAAATCTGTTTGGTTTTTTTTTGAGACAATGTCTTGCTCTGTCACTCAGGCTGGAGTGCAGTGACGTGATCTCCACTTACTGCAATCTCCGCCTTGCAGGTTCATGTGATTCTCCTGCCTCGGCCTCCCAAGTAGCTGTGACTATGGGCATGCACCATCACACCTGGCTAATTTTTGTATCTTTAGTAGAGATGGGGTTTCACCATGTTGGCCAGGATTGTCTCGATCTCCTGACCTCATGATCCGCCTGCCTTGGCCTCCCAAAGTGCTGGTATTACAGTGAGCCACCACACCTGGCTGAAAATCGGTTATTTTATATAGCCATCTTCATCTTCATAGTGATCTTAGTTAGGTCTTCTCATTAACTTGCTACACCTTCTGCATCATTGTTTGCTGCTTCACCTTGTACTTTTATGTTATGGACATGGCTTCTTTCCTTAAGCCCCATGAACCAACATCTACTAGCTTCTAACTTTTCTTCTGAATCTTCTTCACCTCTCTCAGTCTTCATAGAATTGACAAGAATTAATGCCGTGCTCTGGATTAGACTTTGGCTGTGGGAATGTTGTAGCTGGTATCATCTTCTACCCAGACCACTAAAATTTTCCCCATGTCAGCAATGAGATTGTTTTGCTTTCTTATTATTCTTGTACTCACTGGAGTAGCACTTCTAACATCCTCCAATAGCTTTCCCTTTTCATTCACAACTTGGTTAACTGTTTGGCACAAGAGGCTTAGCTTTTGGCCTATGTTGGCTTTTGGTATACCTTGTTAACTAAGCTTAATTCTTTTTAGCTCTTTATTTAAAATAGATGAAGTAAGACTTTTACTGGAATAGTTAGAGGCCATTGTAGGGTTGTTGACTGGCCAAATTCCAATTTTGTCACATCTCAAGGAATAGGTAGGCTTCAGGAGAGGATGTGAGTTGGAAAATAGCCAGGTGGTAGAGTAGTGAGAATATACACAATATGTATCAGTTAAGTTTACTATTTTATATGGGCCTGGTTCTTGGTGCCCCAAAACAATTACAGTGGTAGCATCAAAAATCACTAATCACAAATCACCATAACAGTTGCGATAATAGTGAAGACTTTAAAATGTTGTGAGAATTACGAAAATGTGCACAGAGATGAAATGAGCCCATGCTATTGAAAAATGTCACCAGTAGACTTGCCACAGATGACATACAGACTTGCATGATTTTTTCTCATCTTAGACAACAAACACAACATTTAGATCATACGTTGCTTTTCATTTACCATCTCATTATTTTGCTTCCTTTTTAGCAGAATTTCTCAAGGGAATTTCTCCCTATCTCCAGTTTTTATCCTCCCATTCTTTCTAAAATTTACTTCATCATATTTTTTCCTTTGATCCCTCCACCAAAGCTGCTCTTCTCAGGTTCACCAGTGACCTTTATGTTACTAAATCCAGTGGCTAGTTTCCAGTCCTTTCTTCCTTGACCTGTCAATAGCACTTGACACAGTTGTTTACCCTAATTCATTTGACTTCCAGAATACCTCTGTCTTCTGGTTTATTTTTATTCATTTACGTTTAACTTCACTAGTCGTTTCTACTCATCTCCTAGATTTTGGTTGCTTTTCTTCTTCTGGATCTCTGAACAATCGACTGTGCTAGGTTTCAGCCTTTGTTTCTTACCTTCTCTATCTAAACTTAACCCATAGTTGATCTCATCCAGTCCTAGGGTTTTCAGTATTAAATACCATATACCCAACTGTTTCTGACTACTCCACATAGAGCTTTCCTCTGAACTCCTTATTCACATATCAAAATCAGTTCTATACCTCTCTCCACCTGAATGGCTGGTAGATTTCTCAAATTTACTGTAGACAAAACCAGCTTCTTTATATTCCCTCAGACGTGTTCCTGCTGCCATCTCTCCCTCATCTTAGCACTCTGCTTGGCAATTCTTGACTCCCAGCAGGTCAAAATCTTTGGAGTTATCTTTAACTCTCTCACAGCTCACATTTCTTTCCACTGCTACATATTGCTCTTAGTCATCGCTATCTTTCACTTGGATTTAAAGCAATATTCTTGTAATAGGTCTTTCTGTAACTGCTTTTGCTCCTGTCTTTCATTTCTAGCCCCAACCCCTTGCTCTATTCTTCCTATAATATTCAGAGTGAAATTTTAAATATTTAAATCAGATTTTTTTTTTACTTTGATAATTTGAAATTCTATAATTGCTTCTTATTTTCTTCAGAGTAAAAGTCACATATTTTATGATGGGCTATGTGTCTTCAGTTTTCACTGCTTTTCTGATCTCTGTTTCTTTCACTCTTGTGCTCACCTTCTGCTAGAATATTCTTTCCTCAAATATCTTCTTTCTCTCTTCCGGCTTAAAGCTCTATTCATCATCAAAGACCTCATTAATGTCCATATTTGAAGTAGCAACCTTTCCCTTCTGTACTTACCATTTCTACCTCATTTTTCTTCATAGCTTTATCTCTGTGTCACACTGTAAACATGTAATTTACATATTCATTTATTCATTCATATATCATTCTCCACTACGGATGCGTGTTCTTCATAAATGTATTTTAGTCAGCTTTGTTCACTACTGTATCTCTCATGCATGGTAGCTTCTTGATAAATGTTTGTTAAGTGAATGAGTCTTACATACTGCATAGATACCTAGCTAAAATTGGTATCATGGAATGTCAAATTTTGTTTTCAAGTAAGCATTGTGACCTATTTTCAAACTCCAGCACTGTGACTCTAGAATCATTTCTCATAATTGTTGAATTTTAAGGCCTTCTGTGAAAATAGTTGGAGTAGTAGCTGATCATAAGAAAAAGGCAGTGAGCTGATCTTAACTGGTAGTCTATTTTCAGCATTATCATTAACTTAGCAGTGTAACTTTGAACACATTGCTTACTGTTTTCTTTTTTTTGGAGATAGAGTCTCACTCTGTTACCCAGGCTGTAGTGCAAGGGGTGTAATCTTGGCTCACCACAGCCTCCACCTCCCAGGTTTGAGCGATTCTCCTGCCTCAGCCTCCTGAGTAGCTGGGATTACAGGCACATGCCACCACACCTGGCTAATTTTTGTATTTTTAGTAGAGATGAGGTTTCACCATGTTGTCTAGGCTGGTCTCGAACTCCTGACCTCAAGTGAGCTGCCAAACTCGGCCTCCCAAAGTTCTGAGCCACCATGTCCAACCATTGCTTACTTTTTGAGCCTCCTTTTTTGTTAATCTATAAATTGCATTTTGTAAGCTATACCTTATTTAAAATTTTTCAAAATTTCAGGAATTTTATATTATGTAATTGTGGAATGGTATGCCATGACTTAATGGAGCTGAAAACTATAAAAAATATGGGAAGAAATAAAGATCCTTCCAATAGTGTAAACTCGCAAAACTGGCAACATGGAGCCCTATTATGCTATGTTTGATTGTCTTCAGTAACTTAGGACATACTACTTTGTATCTCCAGATAGACAGAAGTGTAAAATATCCTGCTTAAATTATTACAATGTACTTTTGAGAAAACTAAAAAAAAAAAACCCGATCTGATAGAAGAAGGAAATCTAAGAGGCTGAGTAGGTGGTTTGGGCAGGTTATAGAAAGAGGATTTCAAAAGTCAGAGATGGGAGCTTGGTCTTGGTTTTTACTATAGTGTAAAACTGGAATCTGCCAGATATTTTTTCTATGGTTAAAATGAAAGTACTGTGTGAGAAAGATGAGTCCAACATGGGCATATTTAATGAAGGGGAGATTGGAGTTAAGAAAGCAACTTAGGAAGTAAATTGAGTTGCTATAATTTCAGGAATAAGAAGGGTCTAAATCTGTTTTAAACTGACAATAGTGAGAATGGAAAAAACGGGATAAAATAAGAAAGGAGTAATAGTAGGATGTGGTTATTGATTAGATGTGGAGGAATCAAGGAATCATAAAATTAATGTGATTTGGGGTTTCAGAGTGAGTTATTAGGGGTGATTTCTTTCAATCAGTAGGCTGGGAGTGATTTTAGGAAAAGATTGTATTTGAATATAAGGACTGCATCAGGATTTGGCTATTTTTCAGCATAGAGGTTTTCAGACGTTCACCTCCCACAAATAAAATATTATATGACAACTCTATATGTTAAAAACACGTAAGAGTGAAGTTGATCTGTTTGATGCAGAGGTGGAGAAGATATGTGGAAGGAACCAGCATCTTCCTGACTTCCTGTCCTCCTTGAACCCAAAGGCTCTGAGGAGTATAGTCAGAAATCACTGAAGTAGATCATTTATAAGTGTTCCCGCAGATCCAATATTTGGTGACCTGCTTGTCTGTGATAACCCATGTATCTTCTGCATGGCTGTATCTTTTTTGTTTCTTCTCACCTAAGCAATTATTAAATGTTTATTATTTTAGACTCTTACCTGGCTCTGGGGATTCATAGAATAAAAAAGGGGTATAGGTTCTTCTTTTTTTTTTTTTTTTTTTTTTTTTTGAGACGAAATCTTGCTATGTCACTCTGACTGGAGTGCAGTTGCTTAATAATGGCTCACTGCAACCTCCACCTCCTGTTTTCAAGCAATTCTGTTGCCTCAGCCTCCTGATTAACTGGAACTACAGGCATGCACCACCACACCCAGCCAATTTTTGTATTTTTAGTAGAGACGGGGTTTCACAATGTTGGCCAGGCTGGTCCTGAACTCCCCACCTCGAGTGATCCACCAGCCTCTGTCTCCCAAAGGGCTGCGACTATATGCGTGAGCCACCATGTTTGTCTGACCCTTCTTAAAGGAACTTGTGATTTATTATAAAAAGCTGCCATTTGAAAGCTGAAAGAGAAGTATTATTAGTTGTTCAGAGTTTAAGAAGACTTAGTGTAGTCTGTCATGTTTCAGGAGTGGGATGGTCAAGGGGGGCTTTCTTGGAAAAGTTAAAATTGATCTTGCTTGGAGATGAGAGAATACAAATAGGTTGTATGAAAAACTGAGAGAACTCCCTTCATGGCTGAGGCAGAAGGATCTACGTGAGGCTGGAGAGGCACAAACTAAAACAGGTAAGATAGATTAGGACCAGAGCAACACATGCCATGTTAAAGATTCTGGACTTTATTCTGGCAGTATGAGTAATCCATTGAAAGGTTTATTAGTGAGAATATAAAGTGACCTGATTTGCTTTTCAAACAGACCAACCTGGTGGGCAGAAACACGGAGAAAAGGTTTCAAGTGAGGGCGAAGTGAAACTGACGGCAAGGGGATGCAGTAAGACTACCTTGGAGGCTACAAAATGTAGTTCAGATGAGAGATAGTCTGAAAATTAGGTGGTGCTCCTGGGGAACTAAAGACAGAACTCAGGATACACTTAAGCGGTAGAATTAACAGGAATTGGTCATTATTTAGATACAGAGTGTAGGGCAGAAGAAAGTATCATTGATGACACCTTAGATTTTGACCTAAACAGTTGAGTAAATATTAGTGCCATTTATAAACTTTATGGACTGCACCTCCTTTATTTTGGTTGTTTTGCACGTTATCTTTACATGTTATTTTCTATCTCCTCAATGCCTTTGTTTCTCACCATTTACTCCATGCCCTTGTGTTCTCTCTATCCACTGAAATAACTGCTTTATAAAAGCTGTGTTTTAATTTATTTCGAGATCTTCCTCCAAACTGTGGTGCAAGACTTCCTTCATGGAGTCTTTTATCAATATTCTCATCCTTGATTATGTTATCTTTACCTTGTAGTTTATCAATATTTGTGTGTAATCTGTACCGTACTCTCTTGTATTTGATGCTTCTCTATGATTGATCTCTATTTTTATATATATGTACACACATTTGTAGGATTTCTCCAATTTTATAATGTAATTTATTTCTGCATTATGAGTATCTGCACCTGAAAGTCAGTGTAAAATGTGTAAGTACTACCTCTGTTACATCCGTTTGCTCTTTAGTATAATATTATATTATATAAATAATATTCAATTACATGGAATTGAACATTATTTATAAATGTCAGATTTATAATATTGATAAACATTTTTTGTCTGTTCTAGGTTAATGCTCCAAATGGAACGACAAATATATTTCAAAATAGAGATTTTGATAGGACAAGTAGTAATAATATACAAGGGTTTTTTAATATTAATGACTAGAAAAGGTTTATAGATACAGTTATTTAGTCAGACTTCCTAAATGGGACATTTGATGGCATTATACAAAAGATCATTGAGTAAAACCAATCTGATTAAGTTTTTATTAACTTTGTAAATGCTTTTGAATATACTGTTATATAAAAAGTAATCCTGAATTTTTGTTGCAGTAGTTTTAAGCGTTTTACCAAGAAGTATGTAAAGCCTTCATTGCTTTCGTTTTTCTATTTTTCCTTCTTTCTTTTATACATTTTTATATTCTGAATCTGAAATTTATTTTAAAGTATTTCATAATTATCTACAATTTTATAATTTTGTAAATGTCTCAAGGCAGGTATCATCATTATTAAATATTCTTATGACAGATAATGTTTAAATAGGGCATGATTTATTTTAAATTTCTAATTGTTGGGTGTGTCAAAAAGTGAAATATTGAAAAATAACAGTATTACTTTTGATGACTGATTTTGAGAGCTGGATTTCTTATTTTGGAAGATATTTGAAGTAAAAATAAAAAGTCACCTTAATATTATAATGGCAAAATATATGATTTGTACCATTTTAAGAAGTTGATTGAGTCAGTGAAAAACAATTGAGGTTTCCAAAATTTGGAAATCACAGACGTAAAATGTTGATTAGTTGTGAATATTCTACTACTTTTTAACATGTTAACATAATTTGAAAATGTACATTTTGTGGGCTTAACTAGTTGAAAATTAAAGGAAAACAAACTATAATATTTTAAAAAGTAAGTATAAGGCAGCTTGGTAAATTTTAAGAACACAAATGTTTTAGTTGGAACAAATGTGAAAGACATATTATTTTAAACGAAAATGAGGTCCACAGCTATCTGTTTGGAAATGTCTTTCAATTACAGTGGTGTCCATGACTATTGGATTTGAATGAAGATTTGGCTGCAACTTCTCTCTATCCTATTCTGTGTTTCCTTTTGAATGAGAAACAGCATGTGTGAAATACATTTACTATAATCCATTCCATCCTGGGTAATAAAAATTCTGTGAAGAATGATTATGCATGTTATGAAATTATTCCGATTATGTTTTTTTCCACTTTCAGCTAGCTAGTATTTTTAAGTTTATATAAATTTTACAGAGTGTGTTGATATATTAATTTATTTTAAAAAATGAGAATGTGGAATAACTAACTCTCATTATAGATAATCGCATTCCATTGGTGGTGTGATTTCCTGTGTTTTACCAAATGTGAAACAGTATTCACTGAAAAAGAAATAAAATTTTCTGAGTGAGCAATAAACCAAGCAATTAGAAATGAATTCTTGCATTTTAAGTTGGCAAGTTGCAGCATGAGATTATTTGCATTTACCAATTCGTATGTTGAACTCTAGGATTACCCTGAACTTTAAAAAATGATACAGTTAAAAGGGTAACTTAGATTTCAAATAAGATGAATGATTGTTATCTGTATCATTCATTTAAAGTTAAATATTGAAATTTTGGTTAAGGAAATACAGGCTAACATATATACTTAATTATTTTATTATATAAGTTACTGCTCATCAGAAAATATTTTTATGCTTGATTTTAGTAAATTCATTTATATTGAATTCTTTGTATTGTTCCCATAAGGAAGTAATACATATGTGCTTATGTGTATATCTGTACACGTGACTGTTTAATTCAAATTGATAAGAGATAAACATTGATTTTGTTACTTTGAATGAAAATGATAACAAATAGGGTACATTTTATTACCAGTATGATAATTTATGTAACGTTAATTGTAGCATCCTCAAATAAGAATATTTGACATAAATTTGTTCTAGGCATTATGTCAGTGAATACCACCTTTTTTTTCTTTCATATTTTTAAAAAATCTTGTATTACAGTGATGCTTATCAGGGTAGGCCTAAAGAGAATGAACTTTGGAACCAAACTGTCTGTCACCTAATAACTGTGTGACTTTTGGTAAGCTACTTAACCCCTATGAGCTTAATTTTTTAGTTTATATAAAGTGAAAGGTGTTTTGAGCATTAAGGTTCAAAAATGTAAAGTGCTTACAAACGATACTGTGCACATCAGAAGTACTATTAGCATATAATATCTGGTAGTTTTTTACCAGCTGCACCTAAAAAATATGAAATTTTAGGACCTTGTTTGTTAATTTTTTAAAAACTGTGCATCAAAATGGAATATACTTTGGACATTTTGATTGTGGGTTAATTTTTCATTAATGTGATAATTCATACTTGTTTTCATTTAAAATTGAAAAATTTAACTTTCATTTAATGGTAACTTATTAGAAATAGACAATAAAATATGTATGGCATTTATATGAACAATATTTTGTATGATAATACAATTAGAGAACATATAAATATGGCACTCACTATGTTCACATTTTAGGTTTATTAAGTATTCGTAGAATTGAATAGGAAATGTTAACATAAATATTTACACTTAGTATATATTGTTACTAATGAATTTTTAAAATTATAAATGTCTTATTTTCTTTTATCATGTTGCTTTTCATTTTTCTCCGTCATACAGAAGATTTTTCTTTGTCGTATAGGATAATGATTCTTACATTCTCTGATTTCGTTGATGGGGCATGTAACATTTGACTGAGTGAGTCTTTGCAGATGTTTATATGGGTGGAAGCTAGATTATGGTATTTCAGTTACAAACTGACTGACTTTCCCTGGAACAGAAAAATTCTTGTCAGTTAAGCCACAGACTCATATAAATAAGACTCTAGTCTTAAAGAAACATAATGTTTAATCTTTGAAAAATCTGAGTTCAAAGTCATGTATTGCAAAAAAGGAAAACATTTCTGAATTATGAATGCTTTTGTACTGCTGTCAGATAAAAGATTCCTTTTAGGGTTAAAGATAGAAAAAAAAAAAACACCCACAGAGAAACAGAAAATGTGTTACAGGTTTAACAGTGGTTTCAAGTAATGTGATAAATTATGCTACTGAGAAACTACTGAAGAATTATCATCTGACTATTGAATTACCTACAAATGTCAATCTTCTATATTTGGTGGGTTTGGTTGCCTGACCATAACGTAGGAAAAATAGTCTATTGGACGACCGAGTATTTTTGCTATATTTTTTATGCTAAAATGAATGACTTTTTTTTTTTTTCAGTATAAGAACCCCAGGAAACAATCTTAATGGATTTAAAGAATAAATATGCAAAAAATACTTTTTTTCATAAAATTACTTAAGGTGCTGCAGAATTGTGGAGATTCATGCTTTAATTGTAATTCCTCAGGTGACCAGAGTAGATGTCAGGTTACATTATTTGTATGTAATTTAAGTTCCGAATGGTATAATAAGATAGTTAAAAATTAAGCTGAATTAAGCCCGGCACGGTGGCTCACGCCTGTAATTCCAGCATTTTCGGAGGCCAAGGCAGGCAGATCACGAGGTTAGGAGTTTGAGACCGGCCGGACCAACATGGTGAAACCCCGTCTTTACTAAAAATATAAAATTAGTTGGGTGTGGTGGCAGGTGCCTGTAATCCCAGCTACTAAGGAGGCTAAGGCAGGAGAATTGCTTGAACCTGGGAGGCAGAGGTTGCAGTGAGCCGAGATGGCACCACTGCACTCCATCCTAGGTGACAGAGTGAGACTCCATCTAAAAAAAAAATAAGAAAAAGTTGAATTGTTTTTTTCTGGCATGGAAAAATAGACTTAATTCTTTATGTTAGAAGCATTCATTAATCACATATATACATTTAATCCAATGCAACAAAATATTTTAAATGTAATTTTTAAGAAAGAGGTGTATTTTAGTGTCTTTGAGTTAATAAATTTTGAAATATAAAATTGTATGCATTTCTAATTTTAAAGATACTGTGTCTTTAAATATGACAACAGCCCTTATTAGCACTAGTAAAAGATGTAATTATTTCTAGTCTTAAGATTTTAAAATGTCATAAAATAATACAAATATTTGTAAAGTAACAATATGGGAAGTAAAATGTTGTAATTGGTCAGTTAGGTAGCTATTCTGTTGCATTTTTCTATATCCTTAATTACATGACTTAGTTTCATGTTATTCAAAGCTAAAATAAGTATGTTTATTTAAAAAGAATAGGTAGCTTTTTCATGGTAATAATTAAGATATTGGTGTTCCAAATGATGTAACTTCAGGTAGTATGACTTAACTCAGAGTAACTCAAGGACTGTGTATAGAGAATTAAAAAGATATAGCAGCTTAGTCAAAAGACACTCATTTTACCTGTTATAAATAATCCTGGATCATACTAATTTTCTTAAAAAATAAACTTATATTAAGTTAAAAATGGAAATTCTTTTAAGTATGCCACTGTTAAAGATGAGATGTTGATTCATTGTCATATGGCTGTCCCCAAGTTCTGAAAGTTGATTTGTTTTCACAAGCGAAATTTTCAGCAAATTATTGGGACTGATTCTTTTCCTTCTCTGCGTTTTCTCGTGGTTAATTAAGAAAAAAGATATTTCAACCAAAAGATATTATAAAGTATTAGGAGGAAAGTTTCTAGTTTTAAATTGCAAGGCTTGTATGTTCCATGAGCCACCAGTGTTCAATTCAGTATTTTCATCTCAGAACTTACAGCAAATGAGGTAGACGTTTATAACTTTATTTTTTTTTCTGCTGATGCTGAATACAAAATGACACTCAATATTTGTAAAAGTGATCCTGTTTCATATCAGAAAACTGTATCACTAGAATATGTATTCCTATTTTGAAAAGCTATTTTAAAAATATTATTTTGTTCCTGCCTGGCTTTCATATTGATTAGACCAGCTCTTATTTTAGGAAAATATGATTAAGTATCATTTTGAAGTAAAAAATGGGCAATTCAAAGCATATAACATTTCATATATCTTGTTCAACAGACCAAAAGATAAATTGAGAACTTTGAGAGATTTTTAGATAATCATCTCTAGAAATGCAGTGGTGAAACATTATCAAGTTTGTGTTATGAAACGGTATTCAAAGTAGGAAGAAATCTGAAGGCTTTTATAAGTTTACAGTCCGAATAGATGCTAACTGCAGATGAGAAATACAGCTTTATGTTTCTTAAGTTGTATGTAATTTGTTTTTTTGTGTATGATTAATTTGGCAGTTAGATTCACTTTACACTTTGTAAATTCAAAGAAAAGCGATTATCTAACAAAATCAAATGCTTATTAAAAGATATGAGTTAAAACCATTATGCATTGTATTTTTAGGTCTCAATAGGTGTGGGGCCTAAAAATACAATGCATAATGGTTTTACACTCTTTATCTTCTTATTTAAGTAAACTAAAAAATAGTACAAAGTCAGCTTTCTTCCTGAAAATACCCCCAAATTTTTTTCTTTCTCATAGTTTACCTTAATTTCGTTACATTGCATATTTCAATTTGAATTCTTACTTTTTAAAATTGGTTTTAAAAAACATATAAGGGACATATGAAGTATTCATCCAACTATATAATCACATATTTACATGATTTTTGAAAAATGTTTATTGGTAAAATGCACTTGGTAACAATGCATATAAAGAGGAAACACCATGTAAAACAGGAGCCACTTAAAAATTCTTTGGTAGACTTATTTTTCTTAAAAATCATTTAAGTTATTAGATCATAGTATTAACTATTGTTCATCAGTTTTTGAGTCATTTATTTTAAAAATTTCATGAAAAACAAAAATTATCTGAAATGACCAAGTGCCATTTTCTCTCCATTAATTTGATTATTTGTTCATTCAGTGTTAATTCAACAATTTTATTGAATGCATCAACAATTAAAAAACTAACCTTTAAATATTCCTATCACTGACGCTTAAAACCAATTTAAATATGTAGCAGTAGCAATTTTAATATTGAAATGAGAAAAAAGTATTGAAAAATTATGTCTAATAACAAAATTTTTTCTCCTCTGTTGAATTTAGCATTAAAATGATTTTTATGTTAATTTTATGCAACAGGGATTTTTTTTTTTCTCCTCCTCAGAAGCTGAGGATGTGTTAATTTAGATGTATCCTTACCAAGGAAGAGATGATAAATCTATGTTGTGGCTTTTTACATATTTTATAAAGACAGTTTAAAAAATAATAATATAGCAGCACTGGTAAGTCAATTTTCTCCATGTTTTCTTGAATAATTTTTGTATTCCCATCTTTTATCAGTAGTTGTCACACTATTTTTATAGAACCAAATGCCTAATAATTGAAACACACACACATGATCTTTAAGAAGTCATAAAATACAATTCTTGTGCTTAATGATATCCAGAAAGCATAATATTCTGAAAAAAGATATTCTCTTCAGTCAGTTTAAAATTAAACAGTCTAATGCAAAAGGATATCTAAGGTGAAAGATGTTTGTGTAATGCTAAACATAACCAAAGAAACTGTGGTTTTAGCAAAGGTACTATTGCTCTATTTTATCAAGTGCCAGAAGTTGCATAATGAAAGTCTTTCAGTTAGTGAAAATATAAGTATAAAAACACAAAAATACCACCCAGCTGGTAGAGATCTTCCTAATTTTTACCTGATTGTATTTCTGAAGAAATATGGCAGGGGTGTCGTAAATTTTCAACATGAACTGCATTTTTGTTGCCAATTTCCATATCCTTTAGAAAGTGCTGAAGCGTGCATTTGCTATTTATGTTTGCAGTAGACTGAGTACACTTTTACTATTTGTGGTTTTAGAAATTGGAAACAACCAAACAGTGGTGCTATGGTCTAAAAAAATAAATTTTAAACAGCTGCGGGACAGTATTTTTAGAATGGTAGGAGTACTTCTAAAGCAATATAACTGCCCCATCCCCTTTTAAAATGATCGAATATTATCATAGATATAAAGTCAGATTTCCATTTTGTTTTATGTATGGTAGATTAGATAAACTACAAGTATATTTTGATGGATGTGACATATATTTTTAGCATGCTAGTGTCAGCTCTCTTTTCTAACCTGTAAATATTTGTTACTATGTGTCAGCTACTGGCATATACACTTTATAGGCATTGAATCTTCCCCTTCCTTAGATAAGAACTATCATTATTCCCATCTTAATATTAAGAAAACTGATGTGAGTGACTTGTCCAGGATCACAAAGTTTGTAACTACAGACCTGAGTGAGATTCAAACTAGTTTTCTCTAAGACTCACTAATCCAATTGTTTTTCACCTTATATTTACTATTAAAAGAGGAAAATAAATCATATGTATCCTGGTTTTAACTTCAAGCATTTTTCTGCTGATGTTACTGAAATGTGAACAAACATAAAAACCTAGATAGCAATTGCTCATTGCATTTAAATCTATTGAAACTACTAAGTCAAAACAAATTTAGAAATGAAAAACAAATCGATCATATCACAATCAAAATAATAATGTTAATTTGATGTGAGAGACTTTTAACTCCTGAAAATAAATTCCCTTTCTTAAAGTGACTACTGTGGCCTGTTTGTTACATCTTCCCAGTGCTTTGCGATTCTTTTGATATTATGGCAGAAGTGAAAAATGTCATAATCATAGGGCCACTCTGAAGCACAAGGTTGTTCTCGACAGCAGACAATTTAAGGGCTCCTGAATACCTCTGGCCCCACCAGCCAGCCATTCCGTAGACTGAGAGGATTAAAATCTATACACCTGTACCCAGTTGGTGGCTTTTGTTCCTAAGGGGATGGGTTGGAAAGCTCTGATTATTGCTGTCTTTTTCTGTAAGATAACACAATTTCCTGTGACTTTTCTCTATTCCAGTTATTAGGAAGCCTTTTTATAATATGTCATAGCATCACTTGGCCATTAT
This sequence comes from Sapajus apella, assembly GCF_009761245.1. Classification (NCBI taxonomy): domain Eukaryota; kingdom Metazoa; phylum Chordata; class Mammalia; order Primates; family Cebidae; genus Sapajus; species Sapajus apella. Next base: position 3,257,560 of record NW_022436981.1, on the reverse strand, counting down.
TTTATATTAAGCTAGCCTCATCTCATGTCCTTTCTCTTTCTCTTTTGCATTATGCTGCCACTAAAAGCCTTTGGCTGCCAGTTCATTGTTTTTTATTGATATAAAAATTTAATTATGCAAGAAATATTACAGAAAATTTGCAAATGCTCAAGAATTAGATTCATAGATTTCAACTGAAAAACATTACACTGCCATTTATAGTTCTTTTCACAGTGGTTAAAGCATTTGAATTTTACCTTTTATGACTTGGTATCCTGGAAACAGATACATTTGCCTAAAGTATAGTAGTCGACCTATTGGAGTAAAAATTGTTAAGCATTCTGAGATTAGATGAATACTGCTCAGGATGAGATTGGGTTTAAGTTGTATTGATTTAAATGACTGTAATAAAAATATCACAGTAGGTTCAGTTTAATTTTTTTTCTATTGCAGTTACATTCTTTTGTTGCATATAACAATAGTGTATAATGTATTTTTATTAGAACTAATGTATTTTTTATTAACCTAGATGCTGCTTTGGACAACTGCTTTTGATTGTATACGTATGTGTGTGTATTTAACGAAAATGTTTTCTGCATGTGCTTATGAAGCCATTGGAAAATAAATAATTTTTCTTTTAGTCATGAGGTTTGAATGATAATTTTACTCTGCTCCTTTTTGATAGAAAACAGTTATCAATACAACAGGCACTTGAATAGTATTCTTTAAACTTATGATTTCTGTATTTTGTTTTAAACAATAGGTTTAGTAAAAAAAAAAATTATATTTGTAGATGTATAATAGAGATGGTTTTACTTCTTCCTCCACACTACAGACAAGACTTTTAAGTATTATTCAGAGTTTTTTTTTTTTTTTTTCCTTTTTAACCAAGTTCTATATAGCATGATTCTTGTGAAACCAGGGGTACATGTGTTACGTTTAAAATATATTTAATAAAGATAAGATGATTTTCTTATTTGGATGATGAAAAAATGTGCATTTTATTTTTTAAATGCATACTATAAGATGTAAAGTTTGACAGAATCCTCTTGGTTATAAAAGCACGTCAGTTGTGAAATAACCACATAGACCATGTAAAGACCTGCTAATAATGACCAACAAAGTTGTCTTTAATTTCTAATGAATGAAACCACAGAAAAAGGAAGCTGAAAACCCAGGTGTATAACCTGATATTTTAAATTTCTAATGTGGAACTGGTATATACTCTGTTCAATGTGTATTTAAACTAAGACACATTTTATATAAATAGATAAAATAGTTAAAATTTCAAAAGCTGTATGTTAGTTTACAGAGCCAATGTTAATTATCTGTATGAGGGCTTACTCTAAGAATTCCGTATTATAATCTTTAGGATTTAATCCCTAATACAAGTTACAACCTGCTGTGACTCTACTAGATTGTAGAAAATTTGGCCTGGTCATAACAAAACCTTTTTATAAAATGGTTCAAAGAGCAAAAGAGTCAGACACATTTTCTTAAAACTTTGCATTTTTTATATCTATAATACTAGAAGTCATAGTTATTTTTGTGTCTTAAATCTTACAGAATTTTATATTTTTTATTTTCTCTATATGTTGTAGCTAAATTCTTTGCCTTTAGGGACCCGCTTTAGTGTGGTGTGATGAGTCATAATCAATGAGTTGTTAAGTTATCTGTGCCTTTTATTCTCAGAGTTAACCACTTTGCTTTGATTCGAAATACTAAGGAATCTGTTGAATGCTTTATGCTTTATTATATGTTAAAGTCTTATAAAGTGTGCAAATTTTTTCTTAGGTCTAAGATTAAGAACAATTTATTTAAATAGCTTATTAATAAAATTTAAAGAGAAACACCAAAAATTACCTAATTATTCATCCTTGTTAGGCTGACTTATTTGAGTTATAAACATACTCTTTAAAAACATAAAATTAAAGCTGAAATAAATTACAATGTGTTCTTTTGAAGTAATCAAGGTTCATCTGATCCCAAGTTAACCATTCTTTGAAATTATTCATTTCAAAGAACATAATTCTTATGTTTAATCAGCTTTTTGCTTTTTCAAACAGTTTTGTTTTAATAAATCAAAATGTTATATAAACAGAAGGCATTGTATTTCCCTATAAACTCTGATTATTTTTCCCCTCCAAAATCCATATTACAACCAGTTCCGTAATGCCGGCATGAGAACCCTGACTTCTCCTTTCATCAGATGATTAAGAGAATTCGAATAACTGCCTGCAAAATATATTAGAAGTATACTGGGAATACCAACTTCTAGAAATCTAAATTGAAGGGATTTAGAGAATGGGAGCACTGGACTAACAGATAGGAAGACTTATTTCTGTGGCAGAGTTTTCAGTCAACTACTGTTGCCCTTTTCAACAAAGCAGTTTCTCTGACATCCATTTACTCAATAAAGTAAGTGAATATGAGGAGACTGAAATAAAATGTTAAAGACTTGTATTGGGTGTAAAATTTGTTTGTATAAATTTAAGAAACTAGGTATATTAATATTTTTTAGTCTCATGACCTGAATTGTTTAAGCCACAGACACTAGAAGTGCTGAGGTAATAAATAATATCTTCTCTGCTTTTGCTGGGGGAAATGACATAAGTACTTTGTTATTGGTCTTAATGTAGAATTGGTGATTTTATAAAAATATTTTTGTAAAATTTCAATGTAGATAACTTTTTCTCTCTTAAAGTGCCCACATTTATCTTATTTTTTATAGGCTTTATTTTTAAGAGCAGTTAATATTTACAGAATAATTGAGCTGAAAGTACCGAGTTCTTACCTGCCTCCCCTCAAGTTTTAATTACATTTGATGAGCTAATATTGATATATTATTATCAACTAAAGTTCATAGTTTAGGATTTACTTTTGGTGTTTCATATTCTGTGGGTTTGGACAGATGTATAATGACGTTTATCCACCGTTATGGTATTATACAGAATAGTCCCATTGCCTTAAAAATCCCCTGTGCTTTACCTATTCCTCCTTTCTCCCTCTGAATTTCTGGCAAACACTGATCTTTTTATTGTCTTGATAGTTTTTTCTTTTTTAGAATGTCATATAAGTGGAATCATATAGTATGTAGACTTTTCAGTTTGGCTTCTATTACTTGCCAATGCACATTTAAGGTTCTTCCATGTCTTTTCACGGCTTGGTAGCTCATTTATTTTTATTGCTGAATAATGTTTCATTATATGGATATACCACAGTTTTTTTTTAATCTATTCAACTATTGAAGGACGTCTTGGTTGCTTATGAGTTTTGGCAATTATAAATAAAGCTGCTATAAGCATTTGTGTGTAGGTTTGTATGTGGACATACATTTTTTACTCCCTTGGGTAAATACCGAGGAATTTGATTGCTGGATCATGTAGTAAGAATATGTTTAGTTTTATAAGAGACTATCAAATTATCTTCCAAAGTGGCAAATCATTTTGCATTCCCACTAGCAGTGATTGAGATTTCCTGTTGCTCCACACCTTTGTCAGCATATGGTATTGTTACTGTGTTGGGTTTTAGCCATTCTGAAAGGTATGTAGTTGTAGCTTATTGTTTAGCTTAATTTGCAACATAATGATATATGTTGATAATCTTTTCATGTGCTTATTTGGCATGTGTGTACATTCTTTGGTGAGATGTCTGTTTGAATCTTTGGGCTCATGTTTGAGATTCTTATTTTCTTACTGTTGAATTTTAAGAGTTCTTTGTATATTTTAGATACTAGTCCTTGATCAGATAAATGTTTTACAAAGACAGCTTATGGCTTGTCTTTTTATTTTCTTAAAATATTTATTTTTAAAATCTTCCCTCATAAGCTATCCAAATTTTCAGTATCTATTTTCATTCTACCTTATGGGCTTACTCCCAGCTCAATTTAATGGTGTAAATGAGAATAACCCAACAAAGTCTTCTATAATTTTTTTTTTTACAATAAGTTTCAGCACAAAGAATTGGCCTGTATACAGAGTTTACATATGTAAAAACATTTGTAAAAGTTAAATGTTAAGTTTTTGTTTTATCTTATTCTTGTTGTGTCTTTCTTTGGGAACCTTTGCATTGAAACTACAGATTTCTTTGGACCAACGAGAATTCCTCATCCATTTTAGTTTGCAGTTAAAATATTATTTCTCAAACTGTATTTCACAGAATTTGAATGTTTTTCAAGCTATATATGGTGGTTTTTTTGGCCATAAAATTTTTATTTCTTAGTCACACATTTTGGGAAATATTTCATACTATGTATTATCAATTGGAGAGTGCACATTAAAGCTTTAACAAGTTTTATAGTAAACCTAATTCATTAGTTTAACACAATGGTTAAAGTCTTTCATAATGGAATCTATTTCTTTGGAATATATAGTAAAGCTTTCAGAATATTGTTGTGCAGAACATTCATGAAAATAATGATGCCCTAGGTCTGCATGCAGTGGGACATTCCTTTGGCCTAGTTCCAAAGGGAAGATAAGTTAAAAAGTTTAAATTTTGCTATGCTTTTAAAGGGATTTTTACGTGGTAACTTTTCAGAAATTGTTTTGAATCCTATGCTTATTAAAAGTTGCCAGTTGTGTTACATATAACTTGGGACATCAAGGAACGTGGGGTTATTAATGGCTTTCCAATAAAAATAAAATCAATTGTGCTATTCCTCTGTAAAAACGGGGTCTCAAAGGTAAGGCTCTTGGTTTGTTTCACAAATAAATTTTACTGGAAAGAGTGTTGTTTTCTTTGGTGGCGAGGACTTCCTCTTTGATTTCTAAGCTTTGACCAGTGAAAATGTCCTTGGGTGGTCTTTTGGCCTTAGGGATTGATACAGAAATCCTACTTTACCTTTTCAAATAAATAGCGACTACAGTTCTCCTTACTCACACCCCATCTTATGGTTTCCTCTATAGGTTTGGTCCAGTGAATAGGATTGGCTCATGAATTTCCTTGAGGCTTAGTTTTTTTAATAGGGGAACCATGTTTCTCTGAAATCTTGGATTGATGAGAATGTTAACATTTTTTATTAGTTGAACTGAAATAAACTTGAAATATATTCATATTAAAAATTATATTTTTCATTTTAGAGACTGTCTTAAAGGTTTTGTTTTATATTTAAGACTTAGAACCTTGTGATTTATGAAGATGGTAGGGAGAAAATTAAAGAACACTAAGTGATACATTAATTATCTGAAATATTTTATTTTACTTACTAGTGTTTCTCATAAAATTTGCTTTTGCCCAATATAATTTTATTTGTTTGGTAAATAAGACAAACTAAGTGATCTCTCACATTTATTTATTTATTTTTTAAGTTCTTTCTAGGAAAGGGTCAGTGGGCCAGATCTGGTGGCTCATGCCTGTAATCCGGCATTTTGGGATGCCGAAGTGGGTAGATCATAAGGTCAGGAGATTGAGATCATCCTGACCAACATGATGAAACCCTATCTCTACTAAAAATACAAGAAAAATTAGCTGGGCGTTGTTGCATGCCCCTGTAGTCCCAGCTACTCAGGAAGCTGATGCAGGGAATGGCTTGAACCCAGGAGGGAAGGAGGGAGCGAGGGAGGGAAGAAGGAAGGGAAGTTGGGTGCAAATGATATTGCCACTCTAAAGGTTTATTATACAATAAATACTTTTTCTGCCTATTTAAAAGAACAAAAAGTCTTCAATGAAGTGAACTCAAATTACCTATAAAAATGAATACCATTGTTTAAGGGTGGTAAGTGCTGAGGTACACAATGAGTACAATAGAGGTGAGAACCAGCATTTGCTGAGAGTTTTTTTTTTTTAATCATGAAATGATGTTGAATTATGTTGAATGATTTTTTAGCATCAATTTATATGATCATATAAATATCTTTAGGCTGTAGACAGGGTGGATTACACTGATTGATTTACAAATATTATAACAGCCTTGCATGCCTGGGATAAATTCCACTGGTTATTGTATATACAGTAGTCTCTCCTTATCTGTGGGGGATACATTCCAAGACCCCCAGTGGATGCATTAAACTGCAAATAGTACCAAACCTGATTGCTATAAATTAGAACACATTTCTGTTCATATCTTCCACAAATTTAATGCCTTTTCCACCTTCACTAAGTACTTATCATGCGTTGTGGCCATAACTTTTGCAGTTTGAAGTGGGACAGCAAAACTAGCAAGAAAATCTTATTTCATGAATAGACGATTCTTTCTTACCATAGGTCTTAGCAATCTCAGCGTGAGATTTTTTTCCTTTCCTTGTAAAATGAAGAACTTTTTATCTTTCCATTTTAAGAAACCACGTTATGGCTTCTCTTTGGCGAATTAGAATTGCCAGCATCACTGCTCTTGCCCTTGGAATCATTATTAAATAAAATAAAAGTGACTTGAACACAACCACTGTGATGCTGTGACAGTTGATAGGATAACTGAGAAGGCAGCAAAGTGACTAATGGGCAGGTATCCTATAGAAGTGTGTATATGCTTCACAAAGGGATGTGTTCTGGTTGGGCCAGAGTAAGATTCCATCATGCTACCCAGAAAGGTGTGCAATTTAAAACTTAGGAATTGTTTATTTCTTGAATTTTCCATGTAATATTTTTTGACCCTAGTTGACAGTAGATAACTGAAACCTCAGAAAGTGAAACCATGGTAAGGGGGAACTGCTGTAATTATTTTTCTATATTGCTGGACTTAATTTGCCAATATTTTGTTGATGATTTTGCCTCTAAGTTCATGAGAACTATTGGTCTATCATTTTCTAGTTTTGTACTTTCCTTTGGTTTTGTTGTGCCTTGGTCTTTTTGGACAGTATTTTCATATAAGAGTAATTAATAATAGTCATAAAATCAGGTGTTTCCCCTCATTCTTTATTTTCTGGAACAGATTGTGTAAAATTGATGTGTTGGGGAAGAAAAATGTCTTTCCTTCACTTATCTTTTGTTCATCGCTGAGACCCATATAACAAAAGACAGATTAACAAGAGAAAAGATACATTTATATAATAGAAGTTTTACATGGCACATAGCCCTCATAAGGGAAAGAAACCTGAAGAAAGGTAAATGTGTGCGTGGGTTGTCATTTTTTTTTTTGAGACAGAATCTTGCTCTGTCACCCAGGCTGGAGTGCAGTGGGGTGATCTCAGCTCATTGCAACCTCCGCCTCCTGGGTTCAAGTGATTCTCCAGCTTCAGCCCTGAGTAGCTGGGATTACAAGCACCCACCACCATGCCCAGCTAATTTTTGTATTTTTAGGAGAGACAGGGTTTCGCCATATTGGTCAGGCTGGTCTTGAACTCCTGACCTCAGGTGATCCATCCGCCCCGGCCTCCCAAAGTTCTGGGATTACAGGTGTGAGCCACTGCATCCGGTCATCATTTTTATTTTAAGAGACAAAGTATCACCATATTGCCCAAGCTGGACTTGAGCTCCTGGGTTCAAGGTATCCACTGGCCACAACAACCGAAGTAGCTGGGGCTACTGGAGTGCACACCCTGTTCCTGGCCTAAACCTGTGTTCTTTTAATGCTAGGTTTGATAAAGAAGTAGATAGTATGTGTATGATTGGATTGAAAAGTATGACCTAATGGTAACAAACTGGAGGAAACATAGCAAGGTCTGTTAATTCAGATTCTTCTCTGTGAACTTAAATCATCAGCGATCAGGATGTTCCTTTCTTCTGAGTATAGGAGGGACACCTCTCACATGAGGGTCTTGTGGCTTGCTTCAGGGATTTGTGAGAAAATCCTTTCTAGAGTTTATGACCTGGGTCAGGGGAGAAGAACAGGAGGAAGGTAAGAGTGATCTACCTGCTTCTGAGATTTTCTCAAAATTTTCCAGCTTAAACTATTTTGGAAGCATGTGTACTGAACCTTATTAGATGTTAATTCCATTTTAAATCTGATAGAAGTGTGGTAAAATTTTCCTGTAAAACCATCTAAGCCCGGAGATTTTCTCTGTCATCTCCACTCTAATGTTGAGCCCATCCATTGAGTTCATTTGGGTTACGATATTTTTCAGTTCTATAATTCCTATTTGGTTGTTTTTTAAAATTGTGTTTCTTTGCTGAGATTCTCCATTTTTAAAGAGAATTTTGAAGTTTTTTTAAAACTTGTCTTTGATGGTTACTTTAAAACCCTGTCAGATAATTTAAACATTTGGTTCATTTTAGTTTTGACATCTGTCGGTTGTTTTTTCTCATTCATGGTATGATTTCCTGGTTCTTGGGATGACAGTGATTTCTGGATATTATGATGGTCTGCATCTTTTTTTTTTTCTTTTTTTTTCTTTTTTTTTTTTTTTTTTTAGCAGTTAGGCCCCGTGTTGATGTGTAACATGAACCTGAGGGCTGGGTGCGTATATACTCACCTTCCGACTGCCTTCCCTGTTCCTCAGTACCACCACAGCAAAGTGGGACACTGACTTACATTGCCCTTGCAGACAGGATGTGCATGTTCACCTCCTTAGCCCACTGATGCCTACTTGTGAAAGTGGTCTACCTCCCTTCCTGTTTGCCTCTGGTTTGGGTTTAACATTGGTCTCCTGCTGAGCCCACTGCTACCAGGAGTAGTGTGGGGAAGTGGAGTGCCCACCAGCTCTGCATTTCTTCACCTTCTTTGGCTGCACTGGTGCAGAGTGGTTGGGACTCTGCTTCCTTCTGGGCTCTGCTGATCCTGATGGTTGGAGTGGAGAATAGGAGGGCTGAGTAGCCCTGCTTGACACTGCCTCTTCAGTCAGCATAAAATATATGTATATATAGAGAGACAAGTCTCCAAGCAAAGCTTTTATTCGGAAATAATATACAAGAATTGCAGTTTGGAACATATAAACTGTGGTAGCCCTTAGGTGTGTCTGAAGAACAAAGAAGTATTGGGGGAAGAGAAAACTCATGTAATTTTTTTTGAAATTTCTTTGGTGTTGGCAGTGTCTTGCAGGTGCTGGTAAATTCTGATTGGTGAGAGGCAGTTTCTAGCTAAACCTTGTAATCTTAAAGTCGTGGCAGGCTATTGCGGTTCTGGATTGGGCTTTCCAGATAGTCCTAGAATGTTTTTCCGTAAGACTCCTCCCACTCTATTTTTTTGGGTGTGACCAAAAAAAATCTCCATTTTGCGTAATCAGTTTTCACAAGTCTCTTTACTTCTGGGTAGGTATGGAGACTCAGCTCCTGTTGGGATCAGTGACACCAGGGGTAGGAGGAAAGCAGAATACTAATTAGCCCCTACTTGTAGGGTCTCTTTGTTACTGTGTGGGAATTCAGGCTCAACTCTTTACTGGGCCCCATGACCCCAGTAACAACAGGCACAGTGGTTATTAGCTGTGCTTTGGATTTCTTTCTTCTTCTTCTTTTTTTTTTGAGACGAGTCTCACTCTTACCCAGGCTGAAGTGCAATGGCATGGTCTTGGCTCACTGCAACCTCTGCCTCCCGGATTCAAGAGATTCTCCTGCCGTAGCCTCCCGAGTAGCTTGGACTACAGGTGTGTGCCACCACACCCAGCTAATTTTGTATTTTTAGTAGAGATGGGGTTTCACCATGTTGGCCAGCACCACGCTGGCCAGGCTGGTCTTGAACTCCTGACCTCAGGTGATCCGCCTGCCTCAGCCTTCCAAAGTGCTGGGATTACAGGCATAAACCACCATGCTTGATCCTGGATTTCCTTCTTAATAAGTCTCCTTGCTGCTGGGTCAGGATGAGGCTTAGCTTGCTGCTGCACCATGTAGACACTAATCAGTTGGAGGAATGCGATCCACAGAGGGAAATGTAAAATCAGTTCTGCCTGCTTCTGTCTCAGTGACAATCCCCCAGCCTATCTGGTAGATGATGGAAAATTAGCCTGCCAGACTTCCTGATTGACTGTTGGTGGGTAAGTTAGGATACCAGCAAAGACAGAATAGGTTAGAGGTTTTTGGAGTGGAAATTTAATGTACCATTTGGCCTGCTGAAAGTGGGTGGTAAAGCTGTTTTTCCATTGATGATTGCTGGAGTTAGGCAGATATTGCCAAAAATGTTTTTTGTTGTTTGCCCACCCTTTTTCTGCTCATTCCTTTGCTACTTAGGAGCAGGCTTTTCTTGAAGCTTTTTTTGGTTATTGTTTTTCATCTCTGCCTCTTGGTGGTTCTACATTGGAGTCTTCTGCATCACCCTGTTTGGGGTATTTGGGAGGCAATGAGGAGATGCAGGGGACTCATTGCCATATTATTTCTCAAATTGTGAGGTCCCTAGGCAGTCAGCCTTCTTTTTTCTATCTTTCAACAGTGTCCTGTGCTTTTCTTGTGCTGTGTTCTGGATTTTTTATTTGTAAGAGGAACTACCTGGGAGCTCTGGGGCTTTCCATGTTGATGCAACCAGAGATCCTTCAAAATATTGTTTTTTTTCACATGGGAGCATTAAAAATAAAATTAAATCTCATTATTATAGTGGAGTAATATTTGGTGAGCATTTTTTCCATGAAGATTTTCATCAATTTGTACATTGCGCTGTGATTCACTATTACCATTTCCCCCACTAGAATAACAGGATTATTGTCTTATTAAGAAAAAAAGGAATGCTTTGTCCTTTAATGTGGTAAAATATATATGACATGAAATTTACAGTTTAGCCATTTACAGGCATACAAATTAGGCATTAATTACATTCACAATGTTGTGCGATCATCACACTGTTTCTAAAACGTAAAAATATTTATGAACTTTTTTTTTAAGAAGTTTTAAGTTTACAGAAAAATGTAAAGGTAGAGTGTTTTCATGTACTCTGTCTTTCCCCCACTTATTAACGTCTTGCATTCGTGTGACATGTTTGTTAAAACTGAGGAGCAAAATATATCCTATAGGTTCTGACAAATATATAATACCATGTATCCACCATTACACTGTCATACAAAATAGTTTCACTGTTGTAACAACCTTTGTGTCTACCTATTCATCCCTTCATCTTTCTCTTCACCACCCCCCACCAACCCCTAACAACCAGTGATCTTTTTACCGTCTCCATCATTTGGCCTTTTTCAGAATGTTGTATCAGAATCGTAGCTGTAGGTAGCCTTTTCAGATTGGCTTCTTTGACTTAGCGAGGTACATTTACGGTTCCTCTGTGTCTTTGTGGCTTAATAATTTATTTCTTTTGGTTACTGAACAATATTTTCCAAAGCATTTTCATTATACCTGATATGGTTTGGATGTGTGTTCCTTCCAGATCTTGTTGAAATGTCCCCATTGTTGGAGGTGGGGCCTAGTGGGAGTTGTTGATCATGGGATGGGATCCCTCATAAATGGCTTGGTGCCATCCCCTTGGTGTTGAGTGAGTTATTGCTCTGAGTTCATGCAAGATCTGGTTGTTTCAAAGCTTGTGGGACCTTTTTTTTCTCCCTTTTGCTCCCTTTCTTGCCATGTGATGCGCCTGCTCCCATTTCACCTTCTTCTATGAGGAAATTTGTTTAGATTTTCTTTATAAATTTTCCAGTCTCAGTTATTTCCTTATGCAACATGAAGACAAACACAATAGCTAATAGAAACTCTGTATGCATTACAGTTACTTTCCATTCCTCTTTCTCCCAGCTTTGATAACCACTAATTTTTATTGTCTCTATCAATTTGCGTATTCTAGATATTTTGTGTAAGTGGAGTCATATAGTACTTGTCCTTTTATGTCTGGCTTATTTTGCATAGTACAGTACCCTCAAGATTCATTTATGTTGTAGCATTTATCACTATTTCATTCCTTTTTATGGCTGAGTAATATTCCATTGTATGCATATACCACATTTTGTTTATCCATTCACTTTTTCACACTTAGGTTGTTGCCACCTTTTGGCTATTTATTGTAAATAATGCTGCAGTGAACATTGATATACAGATACCTGCGTAAGTCTGTCTTTAGTTCTTTGCATATATAACTAGGAGTGGAATTGATGGATTATATGGTAATTACATGTTTAATTATTTGAGGAACCACCCAGCTGTTTTCAACAGTGACTGCACCATTTTGTATTTCCACAGCAATGCAGGAGGATTCAAATTCCTCCACAACAGACCATAACTTATTGTTTTCCTTGTTTAAATAGACATTCTGGTAGGTATGTAGTTGTATCTTTTTGTGTTTTTGTGCCTATGGCTTTTTATATTCAAAGTAAAGATAAGTCATCCAAAAAAGAAATACAGCCTTCATCCCTCTCCTGTTAGATAAAAGACTTCATATTAAGCTTTCCAAGATTAAATATCATGTAGGAATTAACACTTAAAAATTGAAACCTTTTGCAGTGAACATAAAACTGCTCTAAAAAAGTGTATTTAAAAAAGAAAGGCAGGCCAGGTGCGGTGGCACGCACCTGTAATCCCAGCTCTTTGGGAGGCTGAAGCGGGCAGATCACCTGAGGTCAGGAGTTCGAGATCAGCCTGGCCAACACAGCAAAACCCCGTCTCTACTAAAAATACAAAAATTAGCCAGGCGTGGTGGCAGGTGCCTGTTATCCCAGCTGTCCCGGAGGCTGAGGCATGAGAATCACTTGAACCTGGAGGGCGGAGGTTGCAATGAGATGCAATTGTGCCACTGCACTCCAGTCTGGGGCATACAGTGAGACTCTGTCTCTAAAAATAAACACATAAATAAAAATAAAAGAAAGGCAAACAAATGAGCGATTTCTGTATAAGCCCTATGGACTCTATCAAAATAAATAAATAAGAAAGGCAAACAAATGAACTATTTCTCTACAAGCTCTGTTGGATAGTAGCAGCAGTTGTGTATCCTTCAGAATACTCAACACTGAACATTGGAATGTTTGTTACAGGCATCAACTCCTTCTATTATGAAAACTTTTTGAAGACATCAGCTCCAGCACCTTTGGTGCATTAAAATTTATTATGGTAAAGTACAGTAAAAAATCAAAAAACAGAAAACCTGTTCTGATTATGTTCAGAGAAAAAGGATGGACTTATTCTCAACAACCACTGTGCCTTTGAGAATACAACTAGTACTTATTTTCTGAGTGTAAATTTACTTAGTCACTTTCAAAAGCAGTTTTATTAGGTAAGATATAGTTTTAAATACTAACCTGGGACCAAGGTGAACAATCAGATTGAGTCAATACTTGGGAGATACAAAATAAATTCAATTATATTGGAGACATCTGCTAGTAAGAAATTTCCTTCACCTTTTTCCCAAAGACTCTAAAGCAATTCAAAGGAAATCAGTCAGTCTAGCAATAAGCATGATGTTGTCCACATGAGACTAGTATCTATAAAGAGAAAATCTTTGAGTCTTTCTCAGTATGTTTATTTTTAGTATAATTTATCCAAATTCTGAAGATGGTTTATAAAAGTTTGGGTTTCATCATAAATACATAGCCTAAAAATTACCATTTTTAAAAATCACTTGAGTCTACCTCATAGCCTAGCACCATGGTATTTATGTAGAATGCCTTCAAAATCTGTTAGTTTATGTAATAAACTCATGAGTACTGCTGCTAGAGATATCAAGGTTAGTGAAAAGCAATAACCTCTGCCATTTAGGAGCTGATATGGCTAGGCTTTTTGTCTACACCCATATCTCATCTTGAATTGTAATCTCCATTATCCCCACGTGTCAAGGGAGAGAGCAGGTGGAGGTACTTGAGTTTCCTCCATGCTGTTCTCGTGATCTGCCTTTGCTTGGCACTTCCTCCTGCAGTCTTGTGAAGAAGGTGCCTTGCTTCCTTCTCCTTCGCCTTCCATCATGGTTGTGAGTTTCCTGAGGCCTCCCCAGCCATGCTGAACTGTGAGTCAATTTAACCTCTTTCCTTTATAAATTACCCAGTCTTGGGCAGTTTTTTATAGCAGTATGAGAATGGACTAATGCAGCAGCTCAATGTAGTAGTAAAAGATTATATGTGCACACAGACATAAACATCTACAAACATACACAGTATCTATAACACAAACAATTTTTATTAGATGTTAAGTGATATAGTAGGAAGTTTTATGTAAGTAAATAACTCAATCTAGTATTCAGCAAAAATGTGGACAAGGAAATGACTTTTTTTTTTAAGTGACGAGGGTTCACTATATTGCCCAGGCTGGATTTGAACTCCTGGGGTTAAGTGATCCTCTTACCTTGACCTCTCAAGTAGCTGGGACTACAGGCCTTGGTTACCAGGCCTGGTTTAGAAGTAACATTTTAGATGAATCATGTGTGAGGAGAAATTAATGAAGATATTTCAGATAGGTATTTCAAAGAATGGCTATTTTTATTTTTATCCTGTACCTAATTCAGTCTAATAAAATTTCCATATATATACGTGCAAAACTTTTGGAGAGTATAGTTTCAGAACATTGGGAAGAGGAGATATAAAAGCGTTTTTATAAACGTTCTCTAAAATAGAGCAGAGCGTGTTACTACAAACTATGTTCTTCTTTTAGAGTATTTTGTAAAGGTGCTGTTTTATAGCTCATAAAAGTGAAAACTATTTTAAGCAGTTAGCATTATGCTGCATTATGGCTGTTGATGTTCCTGTTGCCCAATTTTTCTCTTATTCATTTTATGCTCAGTGATTCTTAACTTGCCTCATGGTCTGTATGCTTAAATTTGTAGCATAGATGAAAGATTTGGAAGAAAGAGGTCAGAATCTTCGTTAACAATATACTTAAATAACCTTATGTCATAAGAGAGGAACCAAACTCCAGAGATGTTAAAGATTGATTTCTGATTTATTTAGATAAAGGCAATACTTAACATGTGTTTTACATTCCTGCTTTATAACTAGAATGTGTCTTTATGCCTGTTGACAAACCTGAGGATCACAGCAATGAGTAATCCTGCCTGTGATCACGTAGAATGTTGATGGGAGAACCCAGATTAAAACTGTTGATTCTTAAGCACTGTTCAGTATTTCAGTAAGAAGGGCTGCACATTAAAAAGTCCTGTTTAGGTTTTTTCACTTTTGGATATTGAAGCCTAGTTGCTGAAGTAAGCGAGAATGAAAGGTTAGAGTCAGGTGGATTCTATTTATCCCTGAACGAAATAATTACTGGTTTAGATCCCCAATCAAACCACTTAGGCCACAAACAGGTGCACTATTTTCTAGTAACTCTTTGGGCAACAGGGGCGCAAAGGTAAAAAGGCAGAGGGCAGTGAGGTGAGTAGAACAATAAAGGAGGATTGATAGTGCAAAGTGAGCAGTACTGTAATATTCTTTTGGTTATATGTGGCGGGGGCATCAGTAATGTCTTCCCCCAAAAGATGACAGTTAAATTGAAGTTTGCTATTGGCAGGAGTGAAAGAAGTGTTAATGCCTTTGAAGCATGTATCTCTTAGGCTTTTGAAGTTTGTATGTGGCCTTTTCTGGCTCTTTTCTGATAAGTTCTCCCCAACACCAAGATTCCAAGTCTCAGTTGACAGAGTATGGTTTACAGTTATTGGTTGGTTTAGAACCATTAGGAATAAACTTCTGCGTGTACTACAGATGACAGATACCAGTGATAAAAACATTTAATGAAAAGTGGCTGGCTCTCTTAGGTAACAGAGATCAGCTCTGGAATGGTTTGATTTAAATTCTGCTCCTATAGTATGTGACCATGCATAAAGCAGATAATCTTGGTGAAACACTAGTTTTGTAGATTACATGAAATTTTGTTTATAAAGCTCTTAGTACAGGGCCTGATATATACTCAATACTGTGTTAACTGCTTTTTTCAATAAAATGAGCTTGTGTTTGTAATTGCAAAAATGTAATGGTTAGTACATGTTACATTGATGCTAAGTTTGTGCTTAAAATAGTGGAGAAAATGTTCTGTTTAAGTTTATAAAAGATAGGTTTTTTGAAGAAATCCACAAATAATTTACCAATAGAGTTCTAAGTGTGTGGTATCAGGATGTTCAGTGTTTGATTATTTGTATGTACGTTCTCCAGTACTTGGACATCTATATGTTTTATATACATCTTTATTTCATCACATATTGAAGCTGAGAAGTTTTTGATAACTTTTGAATTTTTGTCTCATTGAGTTTTTCAGATTTGAAGTATAGCCAATATCATTCCTCAACTACTAATTTTTAAAAATATCTTTAGGGATTTATCTTCAGGCTCTTTTTTCTTTTTTTGGGCATATTGGGTTTCTATTTAATCATAATTGTGATCCCTTGCTTCAAAGAGTTTACACTCTGAGATGGTCAGGATTGTTACAGATAAATACAGGGTAATGTAAAGATAATATTTTATAAAGATAAATAAATGACCTTATTCCACTGGAATCCCATCACTTTTTAAAAAGCAAGCAGAGGCCGGGCACAATAGCTCACACCTGTAATCCCAGCACTGGGAGGCCGAGGTGGGTGATCAGGAGTTCAGGAGTTGGAGACTAACCTGGCCAACATGGTGAAACACCACCTTTACTAAAAATACAAAAATTAGCTGGGCATGGTGGTAGGCACCTGTAATCCCAGCTACTCAGGAGGCTTAGGCAGAATCACTTGCACGTGGGAGGCGGAGGTTGCAGTGAGCTGAGACTGCGCCCTTGCACTCCAGCCTGGGCGACAGAGCAAGACTCCGTCTCACAGACACAAAAAAAAAGCAAGTGGAATTTCTGTGAATGCCTTACCAGAAGGGAACAATATCAAATAGTCATCTGCATTTTATGACAGCCAGGTGTTGGTATTACATAAGATCTTAATCTTTTATCAGTTTTGAAGTGATTCACTGTTCAAGTTAGGGACGCTGGTTTGAAAGGTCCTCTTCAGTTATAAGACATAAAAATGCCATGGTGGTTTTGGATTTGGATTAAAAATAGCATGTACTGATTTCTGTGTAGGTATACTCAGCATATTTGTTTACATTTATTCAGTGTTGGTGTTGCCTTTATTTCTAGCAAATATTTCTTAAGAGTATTTTTGCCTTGTTTGTGTTGTAAAATACAGAAACAACAAAACAATGTATAAATTTATACACAATTTATAATGTTAAATAAGGTATTCATTTTAGAAAATAATATGACAGGTTGCTTTTTTTCCCTTGATTGTATGTACCTTCTGATAAACTAGTGTCCTAGATTAATTAAAATTTATTTTCAACATCCGAGTGCTCATGCTTAAAACTAATACAGATAGAAAAAAATGAATATCTTTCAGAAATTTGGACAGTTACTAGAAATTAAAATACATCAGTAGCTAACATGCATATAATACTTTACTATTTGTAGAACCAGCATGTCATTTTTTATTCTACTGCCAATGTATGGGAATATTACTGTCTCAGAGCTCTTGACTTGCCTATATTATAGCACTTTGACACCACCAAGACGTTTGGCTCTAGATTCTGTGCTCTTTCTTTATTCCTCAAGGAAGTGTCTTGATTTTAAAATTATTGTCATGCATATTGGACTTATGATATCACAGAATTAAAGTTATATGACATTCTATTGCAATTTGGAAAAGAAAATTAAGAGAGAGAAGTCATGCTATCATTCTTGTATTAATAGTTAGAAGTGACAGATGTGAAGATGCTAGAGAAATGTTAGGCCCTTTGGAAGTAAAAGTAATTGTAGTATCTAAGTTAAGTAAAAGCAAATTGTCATATTCACATTCTCAACACAAATCAGAGGACTGCTAGATTCAGAATTTTAAAGAAAAAGAAAAAAGTAAAAGAGAAAGAAAACTAACCTAAGCACCTTTCTTCAGTAGTCATTTTTATTTCGGTAATGATGTATTAACACACCTTTTAAAGATTATGATAAACTATACAGATAGGCTTTAGTTCCCTTAAACAGAATTTCACTGAACTGATTTCACCTACACTGGATTTGTGGATGTAGTCAACAGTCAATTAACATAAACATTTTATTTGGCTGGAGAGGGCAAAGTTTTTCTGTAGAAAGTTGGTGGTGGGGGAGGGATTGTGTTCTTTATTTGTAGACTGAGGAAAATTTCATGTTACTGTTTGGTTTTAATCCAAAAAAATTTGAGGAAACACAAAGTACTACTCAAAGTTTTTATTGTCTTTAATTCAGCAAGACTCACATTTGCATCCAGTGTAGGACAATGCCTACAGAATTATTCAAAAACGATTTTTTTCTTGTTCTGTCAGCCCTAGGAATGATAACATCTCTGTAGCTATTAAAATATTGATAGTATGCCCTTTTAAGAGGTAAGTTTTCTTACCTAGAAGTCTGCCAAGAGTTGTTTTTTAAATCATAGCCTGTCCTAAATCAAAGTGAGGCAACTATTAACTTTCTGTGTTGAAAGGGAGAAGTGGGAAGTATGAAGGCAAGCTCCAGGAGTCTGACTTAATGTGTGACCATTCCACCCCCTGGGGCTGTGCCCTGTGGATCTATTTTGAGCCGCCAGACTCAAAAGTAAATAATTTTATTTAACGTCTTCTTTATATACTGGTTTAAACCTTAACTTTGTAAGTTAAAAAAAAATGACATTGCAAGCAGTATATCCTTCTTAACTGATTTTATTTTCATATGCTTTGACTACAGTCCTTGAAATCAAAGGATGATTCTTGCAGATTTTAAATGTATTACAGTTCTGGCTAAAAATAATTAAACTACATTTTACAGAATGAGACTCTTAGATTATTAAGGTTGCTCATCAAGGAGCTATTGCAGAATAATCTGAAGAGCTTTTCCACAAATTTCTCCAGATAATTTGATTGGATATTTTTATAGATTGTGATCATACAAAATGCTTTTAAAAGACTCTAAACCCTGATATTAAATTGTAAGCAAATTTAAGATAGGACCTGAACATATAAAAACATTTTTTTATGTTCAAGCAATATTTTGGATAGTTCTTACAGTAAATACTCAATAAATGCTTATTTAATGAATAATTCTGATTTGAAATAATGTAGCATCTTGTGCTACACACACTTGGATCATAGCCAATGTTTATTTCGTCTGGGAGCCTTTTTTACAGTTTTAAATATAAATTTAATTTTCCTCATCATTTAGAATAATTTTAATAATTTAGAATGATTTTTATTTCCACAGAATAATTGGGTTGCTTTATGTGTAACAGCGGCATAGTTTTGACTCTGAAAATAAGAATGCATTTGAGTGGTAAAAAAAAAATGAGTCATGGAGTTAATGTGAGACCAAATTATACCACCAATTTGGCTTAATTTTTTCCCTCATCTGTGAATGAATGAGTTGAGACAGATTTCAGCTCTAAAATTATATGAATGTTTTTGTAATTGTAAAGAAAAAATATGTGAACCCTATTTGTGTACTCCTTTTCAAATTATCTGATCCATTACAATTGGGACCTTATACTCATCACTACATTAAAATCATTCATTCAGAGTTCAGCATTGCCACTGGAATTAACAAGTCCAGTTGTGTTTCTTTGGCACCAGATCAGCAGAATCTGATCAGTTTCTAACAACTTCTGGCTGATTTTTTGAACAATTTAAGTCTCTTTATGATGTGGAATGGCACTGAAGGCTCTTCAGAGTTTAAGCTAAGCTTTCCCTTTTGCTTTTAGCTCTGGTAGCAAAACACTTTTCTTTCCCATACTATGCCAGGTGCATGCATACTTACCTTGCATTGTTCATGGTGTTCACTTTACCTGGAAACAACCAGAATCCAACCTACTCTGGCCCAGATTTACCTGAGCTTCATGGAATCAGAGATTTAGGCTCAGAGTTTATAAGTAATTTAAAAACAGATACAGCCAGGATTTTACGTCAGGTCTTACTATTTACTGTGTGAATCCCAAATATCTGAGACATGTCTTGGTCACTTTAGAAATGTATTTTGCTAAGGTTAAGGATGCACCTATGACATAGCCACAGGAGGTTCTGAGGACATGTGCCCAAGGTGGTTGGGATATAGCTTACCTTTATACATTTTGGGTAGATATGAGTGCCAATGTGACACTCAAGGAAATGCTCATTGGACCATTTTGAGTTTTGGATTTTTGGATTAGGGATGCTGAACCAGTTAGTATAATGCAAGTATTCTAAAATTCTAGAAAATTTGAAATCTGAAACACTTCCGATTCCAAGTGTTTTGGATAAGGGATATTCAGCCTGTTACTGTATCCTAACATAAATTGTGAGTATCCTAGAAAGCAGTAGTGCCTTGAGGAATGCAGGTAAACAATTTTCCAAACAAACTAAAAGCAAAAGAGTATAATTGATTCTCTGGTGAGAGATACACTTTTCATATGACGTAAGAAGTGAACTTTATTTTGCCATTATCAGAATCAAAGCTTGAGTGAGGATATTGCTATGTTTCATCAAAGCTCAGTAAAAGTTTCTCTCAATGTTTTTATCATCCTCTAAATTGTCCTTATTCCAGCTAGAAAGAAAGGAAAAATTAGCAAAAATCACAAAAGTCTCTTGTGTCCCAGAAGTTTTCATTGAATGCTACAATTCCTAATGTAAAAAATGTTGAGTTTGACCAAAAGATAAAGATGATCCACCCCCGCACCTAATTAGCTTTACTACCAAAAGTTACTCCAAAAAGGTTTCTTAACATGACTTCATCACAATCTTTCACATAGGGATATGAATCTTGGCAACTTCACGGAAAAGATAAGTGCTTAATTACCATTTAGTAAGCCCATGGAGAGCAATGGAGCCAGGTGTAAAGTTCCAAGAGAAATTCCAAGAGACTATCAGGCTTTGGTATGCTTGAAAAGCATTCTGGTTGCCATCACTTCTTTTCCTCTTTCTTCTTGCTGTGCTTTAGGTTAGTGTGTGAAGAAAGCAATGACTTTAGCTTGGTTTTGTAGTACCTACACTCCTGTCCATTAAGCCCTTGGCCCATTTGAGGAATCTTACCAAAGAGCACTTTTGTACTATGAGGTTGTGTCTTTTCAGAGATCTTAATGTGCTCCTGCCAATTCAAATGTAAGACTTTTCATTAAATCAAAAAACTATTTGATTATCTTATTGGGTATATATGTAAGAGTAGAATTGTAATTGCTTGGTTATGTAGCGTGTGCTTACTGTTTAAAAAACTGCTGAAGTATTTTCCGAAGTGGTGTACAACCTTACTTCCCTGCCAGCAATGCATGAGAGTTCTAGTTACTCATATCCTTGTTAACACTGCTCTTGTCATTCCTCGTCAACACTTGCTCTTGTCAAATGAGGATATGAGTACTAGAAATCTGACTACTTGTCAACTGGTAACCAGATTTCTAGTTACTCTGTCGTCGTCAAAACACTTGCTTTTTAACTTTTAACCATTCTAGTGGGTGTGCAATGGTATGTAAGTGTGGTTTTCCGTAATGGCTAATCATGTTGGATGGCTTTTCATGTGCCTCTTAGCCATTCATATATCTTCACTGGTAAAGTAGTTATTCAATCCTCCCGTCAGTTATTTTTGGGATTTTTGCTTTTTGTTTTATGTTCTTACTGAGTCGTGAAATTTCTCTTTTATCTCCTTTTTCTTTTCTTTCATTCATTCATTCATTTTTTTTTTTTTTTTGGCAGAATCTTTCTCTATCACCCAGGCTGGAGTGCAGTGGTGTGATCTCAGCTCACTGCAACCTTCGCCTCCTGGATTCAAGCAATTCTTCTGCCTCAGCCTCCTGAGTAGCTGGGATTACAGGCGCCCACCACCGCGCCTGGCTAATTTTTGTATTTTTAGTAGAGATGAGATTTCACCATGTTGGCCAGGCTGATCTTGAACTCCTGACCTCATGATCCACCCACCTTGGCTTCCCAAAATGCTGGGATTACAGGCATGAGACACCGCACCCGCCCTCTCCTTTTTCTCCCTCCTCTTCTCTCCTCTCTTTTTGAGCCAGGGTCTCACACTGTCACCCAGGCTGGAGTGCAGCAATGCCGTCGTGCTCACTGCCGCCATAAGCTCCCAGACTCAAGCAGTCTTCTCACCTTAGCCTCCTAATTAGCTGGAATCACAAGCTCATGCCACCACCTCCAGGTAATTTTTAAATTTGTTGTGGGAATGACGCCTCCCTGTGTTACCTTGGCTGGTCTTGAATTCCTGAGCTCAAGTGCTTCTCTTGCCTTGGCCTCCCAAAGTGCTAGGATTGCAGGCATGAGCCACTGTGCCTGGCCTACATTTCTTTATTGAGTCTACATACACACCCTTATCAGTTATGTGTTTTACATATGTTTTCTCCAGCATGCATCTTATTTCTTCTCTTTCTGGGATTACAGTTTTATGTATGTTGGATCATTTGATATTGTCCCACATCTCTTGTGTTCTCTGTTCCCTTTCAGTCTGTTTTTATCCCTTGGTTTATAAGTTTAGTTCACTTTTGTTCACCTGTCTTTAAGTTTTTGAAGTCTTCCTTTAGCTGTATTCTTACTGTTAATAAGCTCATCTAACAAATTTATCTCTGATGTTCTGTTTTTTATTCTTAGCACTTTCATTTGGTATTTTACAATGTTTTGTTTCTCTTCTGCAGTCCTCTGCATATTGTGCCCTTTTCCACTAGAACCATTGACATATTAATACTAGTTAATTTAAATTCTTTTACAGTATTTCCAACATCTAGATTATCTCTGATACTAGATTTGTTGATAACCTTATCTTTTGGCAATGGTTGTATTTATGTGTTTTATAAATTTTATTTGGAATGCTGGATAATGCTTTTTTTTTTCTTTTTGACAGAGTCTCGCTCTGTTGCCAGGTGCCAGGCTGGAGTGCAGTGGCGTGATCTCAGCTCACTGCGATCTCTGCCTCCTGGGTTCAAGCAATTCTCCTGCCTCAGCCTCCCAAGTAGCTAGGACTACAGGTACACGCTGCCACACCCAGCTAATTTTTGTATTTTTTAGTAGAGATGGGGTTTCACCATGTTGGCCAGGGTGGTCTCGATCTCCTGACCTCGTGATCCGCCCGCCTCAGTTTTCCAAAGTGCTGGGATTACAGGCGTGAGCCACTGTGCCTGGCCTGGATAATACTTTTAAATGAACAGTATAGATTGTGCTAAAGAGTATTTAATCCTGGAAATAGGCTCGTCTCTTCCTTTGTTAAGTGTGAATGGTAGAGTCAATCAGTAGTTGAGCTATTGTGGACTTTGGTTTCTACATTCATTTTTAGTACACCAGGCTTCAGTTACGTCGAGTAGAAAATAATGTTACCTCGTGCTTTGTATGGGCTCTTTGGGTTTTCCCAATGTTCCAGCTCCTTTAGGACACCTTTCATCAGTGCCTGTAAGGTTGCACCACAGACAGGAAATTTCTCTCTGTGCTTTTGCTCTTCCCCCAGCAGTAAACTGCTGTTCCTTGTTATTGGATGTGAAGCTTGCAATGGGGACAGGATGGAAATTTCTTAGTTCTCAGCCTTAATCTTAGGTGGGCCCTGCATACATGTGCCTTGCGAGTGTGACCTTCTCTGTGTACATGGCTCATCCTCCTATGGAACCAAACTTTGCCTTGTTTCACTGGGGTCTTGGGCTGTAGAGGACTTCTGCTAAAGTCTTGACCTAAGGTTTCCTGCTGCTTCTCTGGTAGCTTAAACTTCTGTTTGGTGTGAGAGAACAATTATTGTATATCTCTATATCCTAAAGTAGAAGCAGAACTTCCAAAAAATTTTAATATACTTTTTAAAATATGAAGAAAAGTGGGATAAATTTTTGTGACAAAATTAAGTTCACAAAGCAATACCTATTTATGGCAAGCTGCTTTGTGAAACACTCCTCAGACTGTCTGGTATACGTGTTTCTCTTCTCTGACCTTAGGGGAACTTTTGTGGAAAGTTTGAGAAGTACCAAGTCTTAGGCCAAGCAAAAACAAAGGCAGAAAAACCCACCTTAAAACACTGGTGAGTCATCAGTGAGGCCAACACTTGTAGGTTGACTAATGAAGCACTCATTCCCTAACTCTTCTCTTGTCTACCTGTATAAAGGAGACTGGAAAAGCCAAATACAGTCAATTTTTGTGATTCTTGGTAGTTAGATTCTGTAATGTCACCATGAACACTGAATTAGCAAATTCTAAACTGTTGTTCCTAAGGAAAATATGAACAAACACACATAGACTTCATAAAGATGATGTAATATTAATCCGGAAAACAACTCATCCTGATAGAGTATCTCTTTATTTAACAAAAGAGAACCTGAGGTTCAGAGTGTTAACTGACTTTCTGACGCACCATTAATAGGTCCCAGAGTTGGGATTCAAACTCATCCAGCTGGTTCCAGGGCTGGAACTACTTCCACTCCACTGCACTGCCCACTACAGTCTCTATCCTCTGGTGGTCATCTCTGTATGAGAGCTGAAACGAGAAGGCAGAGTGTCTCCTTATTAGACCTTAGCTGGGAATATGTGCATCAGCTACTAAGGATTTTCAGTGCTCTACATGTTTGCTAATGATCATGAAAACACAGCAAGGACTGATTTTGGGGTTACAAGTAAATTTTGTTGAGTAGGCTGATTCACAAATAATGGGATTGCAAATAACGAGGATCAACTGTATTTACTTTTTAAATCTCCCTAATAGTTAGGGATGGGTATGTGACAGAGTTCTTCTAGTTAAAGATAAGTAATTAAATGTCTGCTGAGGAGCTTTTCCTTTTTTTTTTTTTTTTTAATAAAAGTGACAGGTGACTGGTACTGCATCACCATTTCTGATTTAATGTTGATTTGAGTTGAAAAGTATGTCAGTGATCCTCTGACAACAAGGTAACAAGTATAAAGATGAAAAGCAGGACTGTAAGGTGAAAAGATAGTGGTGCTTGACTAGCAATGAGCAGCCAAACCCATCCTAGCAACCACCTACCGGCAGTCATTTTAATTGAGAAAAATAACCGCCTACATATTTAAGCCACTGTTGGTTAAGCTTTCTGTTATTTGGAAAAGAATGGTTTCCTAATTGACATAGCCAATAATCCAGCTTATATTTAAGTTTTTGTAAAGTTAGTGTACTTACTGGCAGTTGATTATGCTCACTACTTTACATACGTAATATTTATGTATTATATTAGAAGAGTATTTTAACTGGCTGTATTCTTGACCAGATTTATGTAACACTGATTTACCTAAATGCTAAGTTAAGTGCAGTATTCTAGTGCATTTCTTTTGATAATCACAAACAACAATGCAATTAGCAGTGAAATGAATTGTACCAGCTTGAGCTTTGTCTTTTATGGCATTATTACTTTGAGTCATTAGTAATGCAGTGCAAAGCTTTTTGAGTTGTTTCCAGTTATTTGTAGTTCACCTGGAAAGATTGGAAATACAGAAACTAGTGCTCAAGAATTGTATATTGCTCACTGATGTTTTAGATATGTAATCTTCCCACTTCTCTTGCAATATATGTGCTGTTCTGCAATTTCATAGGTCAGCAGAAGACCTTGGAACATCAGTTGTTCTTATGCTCTACTTTCAAGTGAGTATCAGACAAAAAAAGTAATTGTCACTTCACACTCTACAGATCTCCAGGGATGCAGACAGTATTTGGAATACACACTAGTCTTTAACTTCTTGAGTGATGGAATAATCTTACATTTAAATGAAATCTCTCCTTTTACTTGAAGTCATTTTCCCCCTATTTGATTGTTATTGACTATAGACAGTTCATTATTCCTCTCATGAAAATAATTTGTATATTACCTATCACTATGAACAAGTGTCATTAATCTTAGAAAAGAATGAGCTTTTTAAGGGACTTGAAGTCTATTGTTGGCTGTCTCCCTTGAACTACCTGGGCAAGAGATCTCTGATAGATTTGTAAACACCTTAAGGTCAGGTACTTTCTCCTATATTCATATCCTCAGCTGTTAGCACATGCCTTTAAATAGAGAATTTTATGCCCATTTGTTGATTCTAATTATCTTTAATTTGGATATTATGTTTTGTTTTTTGTTTTAAAGTTGAGATTTTATACTGTTGCCCAGCGTGGATTGCAGTGGCATGATCTTGGCTCACTGCACCCTCGTCAAACTTCTGGGCTTAACTGTTCCTCCTGCCTCAGCCTCCTGAGTAGCTGAGACTACAGGTGCACATCACTCCACCTGGCTAAGTGTTTTTATTTTTTGTAGAGAAGGAGTCTTACTACGTTGTCCAGACCTACCTCAAACTCCTGCCTTCAAACAATCCTCCCCACCTTGTCCTACTGATGAGTCACTGGGATTATAAGCACTACACCCAGCTCTGTGTTCTTCTTCTTTTTTAATGGGTCTTATTAATTTGTAGCAAGTCATGTAACATTGAATTAGTCTGGCAATTATATGATCATTGGTAAATCTATGGGTCAGAGACTTGCCTGTTTGTAAGGTTGAGGAAAATGAAAAATATCCATTCCCTTGAAAGCAAACTGTGGCATTACCTTTGTCAGTTTATGTTTTTATTTTTGTTTTTTTAACATGTTCTGAAGAGTTATACACATTCCTATGTATTTGATGGAATACTATGGTTGTCATTAAACCTTTATTTAGTACTTGTTATATTTAAGCACCGCCTAAGATACAAAAGAAAAAAAAGGCATCGTCTTTAGTCTTCTTGGTCTTACTGTTTAGTTGTGTGATAAAGACATTTGAATTAAATAGTGCAGAAATAGTACGTGAAATAGTGTTTAAATTAAGCCGTATAAAATAAAGTATCTACTTGTGTGATGCCGAAAAAATTTGAGAGAATATTAGTATAGTAGGTCTTGATTAATCAAACGTTGATTGGGTGTCAGTTATGATTAAAGCCCCAAGACAGGCTTTGTATGTGTTGAGTGGTCAGCAGCTTTGGGGTGTGGACACTATTTATGCCTACAAGGAGTTCTGACTTCATGTGCAGTGGCCTTTAGCAGTGATGGTACTTCCAAAAGTGCCTTTGAAAAAATGTGGTTTATGAGAGTCTTACCCACAATTTGCTGTAGAGAAGAGAAAATGCAATAAGTTCAGAGAGTAGACAGATTTTTCTAGTGTCTCTAGTTTTAGTTCTCTTGGAGACTTTTGTTCTAGAAAAGTACTGCTCTACATAGAGATCCGTTCTCCTGAGATGGGTACAGTCAATTGAAAGCTGAAGTGTGGCTGTGAACTATTCTTTTGGGACCCAGGAGTCACTTTCATAGTCAGACCCAGGTAATGCTTCCTTCTGGACACAATAGTTCATGAGATAAACATTACTGAGTTAGTCTGTTTTTGTGTTGTTGTAAAGAAATACCTGAGACTGAGTAATTTATAAGAAGAGAGGTTTAATGGGCTCACAGTTCTGCAGGCTGTACAGGAAGCATGGTGCTGGCACCTGCTTGTGGGGAAACCTCAGAAAGCTTACAATCATGGCAGAAGGTAAAGGGGAAGCAGGCGTCTCATGGCATGAGCAGGAGCAAGAGATAGAGTAGGGGGGACACACACTTAAACAACTAGAGCTCCTGAGAATGAACTCACTGTTTCAAGGACAGCACCAAGCCGTGAGGATCCGCTCCCATGACCCAAACACCTCCCACTAGGCCTGCACTCCAACACTGGGGATTATATCTCAACATGAGATTTGGAGGGGACATTCAAACTATATCAATTACCCTAGGTCAGAGGTAGGAAAATTTTGTGGCATAAAGGATGTTATAGGGGGAGATTCATATCGAGACCTAGAATAGAACCTTTGGGTATCAATTTTTTTCCTTGTATAAGAAATTGTTGTATTGCCTGTATACTATACTTCTTTTGTGTCTATGAGTAGTTTTACTATGTTCTTTTTTTTTTCTTTTGTGGTTTACTTTTTTATTCTACCTTCCTACTTAAACTTACAGATTTTATGGATTTTTTTTTTAATTTCAATTCACTATGCATTTCAGGCCTTTTGGAAACTCACCATAATTCACTTATATATAAAAAATGTTTTTCCCAGCTAAAACAATATTTTAGTTTCAGGTTTTGCTATGCTTGCAGAATCTGTGTGTGTCGTGCTCATTCATTTTTATGGAAAACCTCGTTACATCTTGACTGTAGATGTAGTCCTTATGTCTTTGGTCATCTAATTTTAGACTGATTTTCAGGAAAACATTTGGTCATGCATGTATTTTCTCCTCTATGTCGAAGCACTACTGTTATACTACTACTATGAATATTTGCTGTAGATATTTTTGTAAGTCTCTTTTAATATTCCAGAAACTTTAACTGCCTGTTTGAAGACCTGCCTCATATTAACAATTTTTCAAAATAAACAACATTTTAGTGAGTTTGTCTTTTAATTTACAAGAACATGAATGTGAGTCTTATCTCAGCCTGCCAAATGGCTATTTAAGAGAAACATTTTGGTATCCTTGTTAATGACCTTGGTTTTAACCATTTGAGAAGTATACTCTATGCTTTATATTAGTTCCTCTGGCACCTACTTTTCAATAGTATTTTAAAGTTTTATTTATTTCTCTGATGACTGTACCATAAATTAATTATTTGAACCCAGTTTTTTTGGTTAGTTTATAACTCACCATTAATTTTTGGGATTGTGGACTATGTTGTGTTATTTGGGTGTATATAGGTGTGGGTGTGTTTTAACTTTGGCATCTGGTTTCTGCCTTCAAGAAAAAAGCTCAGACCAATAATTGTTTTTGAAAAATTCTTGACATAACTGAACTGGAATTTGTTAATATTTACTTTTCTATTTTGGAAACAGAAAATAAAGAACAAGAACAACCAACAAAATGTAATAAGGAGAAGCTAACTAAATGTGGATCTTATCGTAGTAGCTAAGGAATTCGAACACTTTAAACATGATAAATTTGTGATAGACTTATGTAGCAGCTACACATTTATAATTTATTTAAAGCAGAATCTCTGACTGTTCAGAAACTATGTAGATGAATTGTGAGTTATGGGTGAATCTGCATGGTTCTTGATGGTCTCCAAAACTGAAGAAAGCTTGATGCTTAGATATTGGGTGAGGCTAATGATGACTCTAGATCTGGTGATGACAACCTGTCTCTCCGTAAATCCTTTCTCTGGGATGACTGTTTTGATCTGTGTCTCAGGTAATTCAGATAGGGCTAATTGATTTTGGAGCCTAGATGCCTAATTAGGCCCAATTAAGTCATTTTGAATAGTGACTTCACGATAAGTAATTTCAGCCAGTTACATTCAGATGTGCCCAGCAACAATCTTTCACCTATGGAGAGATGGAATCAATGTCACCGAGTCCCATGTTGCATCATTGGAAAATAGGCCTACCATATTGACAGCAAGTACACCTTGATCAAATCTGGTCAGTTCAATAGCATATTGCACTTGAACAGCAGAGGCTTGATGACCTACAAAGGAAGATGACTGGAGAACTGAACATCTTGGTCAACCCCTTCAGTGGGGAGCTGAGAGTATGAATGTTGGAACTGGATTCTAACACAACTGCATAGGTTGTCTTTAACATACTACATCATGGATTTTAGAATGCAGCAGTGATGAACACTCAGTCAAATTGAGATGTATGTTCCTTGCCATTAGATTTGAGTCCATTTGCTCCAATTTTTTTGATCTTGAAACCACAGTTTCTAATGAGATAGCCCTACTGACTGGCAGGGACCATCTGCCTCAGGGTGACTAGTAGTAGTGGTGTCTGTTGTTTTCCCATTACCTACATATTCTTGGGGACAGATGCTATAGAATATGTTCATATCAAGGTATGACCTCTGGTTTTGTACTGTCTTGATGTAAAATAGGTGAGTGAGTAGGGTGGGCAATAATATTTCTGGAAGACATTCCTATACCATGACAGCTAGCAAAAACCATACAAGGAAGTGGTTGGGTATATCTCACTTCAAATCAAAGGTATCCCCAAGTCATCCCTTCCTTAGCAGGATTCCAAAAATGTCTGATCTAGAAAGGTAGTATCCTGTGTAGAGTTCAGATCTTCTGAGGTTGGTGGAGTTAACCCAGAACTTATAATGTGGCTGTGAACTAGTGTTCCTTCTTCCAGGGCCCAAGATTTACTTTTATAGCCAGACCCCGGCATGCTTCCTTCTGGACACTACAGATTATCAAGTTGAACATTACCCTATTTCAGAGGCAGGTTGATTGTAGATCAGAGTCAGGGAAGAAGTGACTCTGTTAGGGGTTGAATTTGTGAAATAATTTTATGATATATATTAACATATAAAATAATTATTCATAATTATAATTTATAAACAAATTATAAATGTGATTCTTTTTTAAATCCCTTAGAGCATGGATAGGTCATGTTGTGGAATTATAATTATATATTAGCGATTATATTATAATTTCAGAAATTATAATTTTAGATATATAGTTTTTAGAGTGCTGATCATAATCTAGAACAATGATTCTCATCCTTGGCTACACATTAAAATTACCTAAAAAGCTTTTTAAAAATATAATGCTTATGTTTCCACCCAGACCAATTAAATCAGAATCTCTTAGGATAGGAGTTCTTGGCATTGGTACGTTTTTCAAATCTGTAGGTGATTCTAATGTGCAGCCAACTTGAGAATGACTGGTCTTGTCTTACAGTATAAAAATATGATCTGATGATACATTATAAATGAAATGTTAAATAATACATTGATTTTTGGAAATTGGTTCTTAAATATTGTTTTTAAAAATAATGTTTCAAAATATAAAAATTGATATCCACTTTTCTTAATCATGTTGATTGTTAAGCCTCTCTAATTATTATGACATTATTGAGTCTCTTTTCTGCAATGTTGTATGTAAACATAGTCCATGAAGTTGAATAATAGTTTATGAAAAAAGGACAGGGGAAGGGTCTCACCAGTGTTTTAAGAGAAATAGATCATATTTTTGCCAAATGATTGTATTTTCATGGAAAATTATTGGAAGTTGCAATCCTTTAAGTTATTAATATTCTCTGATCAAATCAACAGAGATCATGTATAGGTGGTAGTTTCTGTTAAATTCTTGACACATATCTTGTTTTCAACTAGATTATCAAAGTCTCAATTTTTTTCACTGAAACCACAAAAATTATGGTGTTAAATCATGGAATTAGTTCATTAAACGTCTGTTTATCAACAAGTATTACATACTAGCTTTGGAAGTTATTGTAAAAAGTGTTCTGATAGGAAATCAAAAACTTCATCATTCTGGTACATATATATATATGTATATATATATGTATATATGTGTATATATATGTGTATATATATATATGTATATATGTATATATATATAAAGAGAAAACCAAGGGTTTTAAAAATATGTATTGATCTTCTCACACTTATTTATAAATTGGAACATTTAAAAAAACTCATTTCTTACTATAAACATGTATTTTCTTTGGGTTGACAAATGAATACTGCAAAGCTGGCATTGATTTAACATTTTTATAAACAATGATTCTGGAAACTTCTTGAAATCATACTCAATTATATTAGTATCAGAACAGAAAAGGGAAACAAAAGGGAGTTAGCATTTTGAAATTTATGTTAGTCATTGAGCCTATGCCTTTAAATGTGACAGCAAAAGTTTCAGTAAGAAATGTTTGCATTGTACCTTTTGATCACTCTAGAACTCAGGAAGGATGCAACAGTTTTGTTAGTTAAAAAACACTATACAAATGTTGAGGATATCTGTATGACCTTAGGGGACTGAAAGCATTTTTGTCATCCTGTGATAAGAATAAAACCAGGTGGCTCTATTCTGTGGCTTAGGATGTGGGTTTCTTTGTTTCTGATAGTCTCAGACACTGAGAGAAACAAGTTACAAATGCAAAATGGGCTGTGTTTTTAAGCTTCTTGTAGCTGTAGCTTAATTATTGACAGTAGAATTTTCTGTTGGCTGTGTTTTGTGACAGACTATTTTTTTTTTCTTCTTTTTTAAATCCCCTAGAGCATAGATGAGTCTCCACCTCCCCAATTCAAGCAGTTCTCCTGTTTCAGCCTCGCGAGTAGCGGGGGCTACAGGCATGTGCCACCACTCCTAACTGCTTTTGTATTTTTGGTAGAGACAGTGTGTCACCACGTTGGCCAGGCTGGTCTCGAACCCCTGACCTCAAGTGATCCATCAGCCTTGGCCTCCCAAAGTGCTGGGATTACAGGTGTGGGCCACTGTGCCCAGCCCATGTTATCTTTAGACTTAACTTTGATAACACAAATATGCACACTCATTTCCCATTTAATTTTTAATGTATTATAGCTCCTGTGCTGGTAGAGTCATCAGTTTCTTTTCAGTGTTGCATTATTAATTTTTCTTTATTACTGAAAGTTGTTTCACAAACATGAGAAATATATTCTGATGTCTGTTTTAATTAAGTGATTAATTCATGCTGTCTCTATTAAGGGTCTAATTCATTCAACAAACCTTATTGTGTGCTTATCATGCCTAAGGCTACTAGTGAAGATGATGAAGGTTCTATTTTCATGAAGGTTACATTCTAATGGCAGAAGTAAGACAACAGATACATGATATTGTCCGATGATGGTAAGTCCTAGGAAGAAAAATAAAGCAGGATAAGGGGATGGAATATGATAGAGCTGATATTTTCAACATGGTGACCAGGAAAGGCCAATCTGAAAGGTGATGTTTAAACAAAGATCTGAATGCCATTATGCCAGTATGCCTCAGATATTGCTATATTGCCCTTCCTATGTGAGAGAATAGCAAATGTAAAGACATTTAGGTAGGAATGTATTTGGTGTGTTTGAGGAACGTTACAAGGGCAGTTTGGTAAGGGTAGAAGGCATATATGGATGAGGACAAAGAAGCCAGACCTTGTAGGGCATGGTCAGAAGTTGTGATTTATTTAAATGTGTATATTTTTTTACTTAAAGGATTTTGATTAGGGGAGGATATGATTAAATTTAAAAGGATTACTCTAGGAGCCAGGTGTGGTGGCTCACCCCTGTAATCCCAGCACTTTGGGAGGCTGAGGTGCGTGGATCACTTGAGGTCAGGAGCTTGAGACCAGCCTGGCCAGCATGGTGAAAATGCGTCTCTAATAAAAATACAAAAATTAGCCCGGTGTGGTGGTGGACACCTGTAGGCCCAGCTACTCAGGAGGCTGAGGCACAAGAATTGCTTGAACCCTAGAGGCGGAGGTTGCAGTGAGCCAAGATAGCGCCACTGCACTTCAAGCCTGAACAAGAGAATGACACTATGTCTCAAAAATAAAAATAAAAGGATTACCCTAGCTGCTTTGTGGAGGAAACACATCAGGTTGGACAGAGATGAAAGCAGAGAACCAGATAGACATCTACTAGAATGCTAGAGAAGATAGTAGTTTGGCTTAAGGCATTAGCAGTTGGAGATGTGAAACATAATTGCATTGTGGAAGTATTCTAAAGATAGCTATAAGATTTGCTGATAGATCTGATGTGGAGCACAAGAAAAAGCAAACAGTTAGAGATGATTTTAAGGCCTTTGTTTGGGCTGAAGAATTGTGGAAATGAGTAGTGCCAATAAGATAATGGGGAGTTACGTTTGGAGAAGAAAATGATTTTCATTTTGGATGTGTTCCATTCATGATACATAAGCAGTGGGATCAGAGAGTCTGGAATTCTGGGAAAAGTTAGCATAGAAGTTTGGGAATCAGCTTATAGATGGTATTTACAGCTTTGAGACTAAATGAAATCACCTAGAAAGTATATATATAGAAGAGAAGTTGGTCTTAGAATTGAGCCCTGAGGCACAAGTTAATGTTTGGACAACACAAAGAGAACCAACCAAAGAAACTGAGAAGATGCTGCCATTGAGATAGAAGAAAACCTGTCGAGCATGGTGTCCCAGAAACCAAATGAAGAAGGATTTCAGGAAGGAAAGAGTGAACTGTATTAAATGCCAAGGGCCTTTATCACTGGGCTACGTAGCTAGCCTACTGTAGACAATACTTGCCTAGAAAACAGAAACTTGATATAAATTGATGTTCATTTTAAAAATACATTGATTTAGAAAACAGAATAATGAATTAGAATTACATTTTAAGTCATAATTAATTACTTGTAAAATTTAATGCCCAGAGTTGGAGGAAGGTTAAACACTTCTAACTTGTTTTAGAGTGACTACAGTTAACTGTTTCTAAGGACCTGATTTAAGCATTTCTTTTCTTTCTTTTCTTTTCTCTTCTTTTCTTTCTTTTCTTTTCCTTTTCTTTTCTTCTCTTTTCCTTCTCTTCTCTTCTCTTTTTCTTTTTCTTTTTCTTTTCTTTCTTTTCTTCTTTTTTTGAGACAGTCTCTCACTGTCTCCTGGGCTGGAGTGCGGTGGCACTATCTCAGCTCACTGCAACCTCCACCTCCCAGGTTAAAGCGATTCTCTTGCCTCAGCCTTCCAGTAGCTGGGATTACAGGTGTGAGCCACTAACCCTGCCTTTTTTTTTTTTTTTTTTTTAGTAGAGATGAGGTTTCACCATGTTGGCCAGGGTAGTCTCGAACTCTTGACCTCAGGTGATCCACTTGCCTTGGCCTCTCAAAGTGCTGGGATTATAGGCATGAGCCACCACATCCGAATGGTTTAAGCATTTCTTTGCCCAGCCTCACTCCATTGTAATCTAGTGTCTGTGTAATAATCTTAAATGGCTATACATTTCTAAGAGTATCAGTTTGATGTAAGCAATCTTAATTACAGATAATCTGAAATACTTTTCTCAATATCAGTGCTATGTATGGCAGTATATGGGCTTTCAAACTTTTTAAAACGTGCTTTACAGAGGATATTTGAAAATACATTCATAATAGTGTTTGTAGAAATTAGTAAATTAGGATAGTTTTTTTCCCAACACTGAATTAAAAATACTAGATGAAAAAAAATAAAGCTTTACTTGTAAGTACTAAAATTTATTAAAAGTTTAGTTTGAACTCATTTAGTTTACTATCTGCACACCCACTTTTCTCTTTTCAAAAATTTTCAAAAAATTTTTTTTCAAAAATTATTTTGTCCTGTAAATTACCATAAAGGCTATGGTTGGAGAAATATGTATGAAACATCCTTTTCTTTGGATTTCAGAAGTTAACTTTTTTGTTTTCTGGTTACTTCTCTCATTGAATTCTTTGAAAACCGAATAAAAATGGCCAGGTGCAGTGGCTCACGCCTGTAATCCCAGCACTTTGGGAGGCCGGGGTGGGCGGATCATGAGGTCAGGAGTTCAAGACCAGCTTGACCAATGTGGTGAAACCCAATCTCTACCAAAAATACAAAAAAATTAGCTGGCCATAGTGGCGTGGTCCTATAATCCCACTACTTGGGAGGCTTGAGGCAGGAGAATCACTGAACCCGGCAGGCAGAGGTCTCAGTAAACCGAGATCAGGCCCTAGCACTTCAGCCTGGGTGACAGCATGGTGAAACCCATCTCTACTAAAAATCCAAAATTTAGCCACGCATGGTGGTATGTGCCTGTAGTCTCAGCTACTTGGGAGGCTGAGGCAGGAGAATTGCTTGAACTCAGCAGGTGGAGATTACTGTGACCTGAGATAGCAACACTGCACTCCAGCATGGGCTACAGAGCAAGTCTATGTCTTAAAAAAAAAAAAAAAAAAAAAAAAAAAAAGGCAAGGTAAAGATTATAGTAGATTCTGAATTTAGTTTATATTCAATATTGAATGTTTAGGAAAAAAGTCTCATTTTGTATTTTGTCTTTCTACTCAGCTGTGTTTTAGTAGACTCTTCAAAGTATTTATATATTTGCCTGTTTCATATGATAATTCTAGAAGAACAGAAATTTCCAAGAATGATCACTTGTTTCATCAGACATTTCCATGTATGCTTGACTGATGTTCAGTTAATACTTGACAAAATTTCCCAAGTAATAGTTTTAGGGACGCATATGTTAAGCTATATCTGAATGCTACTGTTTTTAGTTTAAAAAAAAAAAAAAAGGAACAAAATAAAACTTTGAACTTTCAGAATTTAAAATGTGTAATTTTCACGTATTCTAATTGGTTCTTTTGATTTATGAGTAGCTCCTGGAATAATAAGTAAAAGAAATTTGTTTCATTAGAGAAATCATTAAATATTATAAGCTAACAGTTCTCTACCTTAGTTGTACACATTTATAACCATTCTGAGGCGCTCTTAAAAAAAAAAAAAACATTGATGCTGGGGCCCCAAATTCAGATATTCAGATTCAGTTTACCTGATGTGTAGCTTGAACTTTTTTTTTTTTAATTGTTCAGATGATTTTAAAATTTAACCAGTGTTAGAACCACCGTGCTGAAGCCATCAGTCCCAGTATCACTGTCTGAATAAGGATGGGAAGTTTTACTTAGATATGCTAATATTTTAACTGTGGAATACTAAACATACAGATATTTGGAATTTTTTTAAAAGTTTTTTTGTCCGGATTGTTAATATTTTTTAGACCTTGCTTAGCACTGACCAGATAACAACTACCTTCATATATTCTTACTTTGATTCCTGGTTTATACTACATTCAAAGACATTGATGCGAGTTCACTTGTGTTTATCTAAATATGGATTTTATGTGATTTCAGCTTTTCTTCTACTTAAGCATTGGAGAGGTAACTTTTAA
The DNA here is from genome assembly GCF_009761245.1 of Sapajus apella. Taxonomy (NCBI): domain Eukaryota; kingdom Metazoa; phylum Chordata; class Mammalia; order Primates; family Cebidae; genus Sapajus; species Sapajus apella. The sequence continues at coordinate 3,221,300 of NW_022436981.1, read as the reverse complement.
ATGGTTTTTGCAACTGACATTTATTTTCTTACAAATCATTTGGCAGTGATGATATTTCATAAAGTAGATCAGCTAATTGAAAAATTGTAAAGTCTTGAGGAGTTCCAGTAGGAGATTCCATTTCCATTATTAGCTTGCTACTGTAGACTGTACATAGTAGAAATGCAATTTAAAAGTGTTATGTAAAGTTTCTACCTAAATTACCAAAACTTGTTCTGTCATTTTTTTGGTTATGATTTTCCTTTGAACTGTGGTAGGTCACAGATAGCTACAAGTTGGCATTTATGGACAATAATTGGAATGAAAATTGACAGTGAGACTTCATTTCCACTTTTGACAGTATTTGTAACTCAGGATGGAGTTGTTCTTATGTGTAGGCAGTGTTTGTTTATACCAATGCATATTTGTCACAGTTATGTGTTACAGCTATGTAATACGTTTAATAGTCCCAACAGTTCACACAAAAGAGAACTGGAAATTTAAGATGTCCAAAAACATATTGTGTACTAAAAATTTGGGATGATTACATAAACAAAGATGGGAGGCCCTTTAACTTACAAGCCTGGGTGCTGAAATCAGCAAACTTGAATATAACTCCACTGCTTAGAGTCAGTCCTCCTAAAATGCAACATATTTGCTCCTAAAAATCAGCATGCTTTTCAGAATTACGCAATGAAAACCACAGGACTTACGAGAAAATGGGATTATGACACAATACTCAAAAACTCAGTCATACATTTCAAAATCATAAGTGTTAAATGGTTATTAAATAAATACTGCAATACATTTGGCACTTTATGTTGAAAAAGACCTGAATTCCCTTGTGGAAGCGAAAAGGGTTGCAGCTTGTGAGTTGTGAAGTGATGGAAAGAGGATTATCTGAAATCAGAAGGAAAGTTGTAGTACCTGATCTGAGTAGGTTATCAGTCACAACTCACATGGTAAACTGAGATAGCTGGCTCGTGTCTGAGGTGTGTGCTTTTGGTGTACTTCTGTACGACTTAGTTGAGGTGGCTCAGTTTTCTCTATTCACCTCATGTTTCTCATGGATGAAGTCACTTATAAGCAAAATGAAATCTGAGTTAGGCTCACATTGTTCCCTAATATATCAGTTAGATTGGGACAAATTTGCATTTTTAGAATAGGTATTGTAGCAGAACTAATTGTACCATCTAATTAGCTTTAGCACATTACTTACCCTCTCAGAGTCTTGATTTTCTTATGTGTAACATAGGGATAGTAGTATTTACCTCATAGGAGCTTGAGGAGAATTAAATGAATGTACACCTACATATTTAAAATAGAATATGATATGTTTGTTAAAAAGAAAGGAATTTTCTATAACTCCTATTTAGAAATCATCCCATCTGGAGAAATTAAAAATGTGTTTTTGTGATTTTTATTTCTTCAGTTAGACATAGATGTTATATGTGTAGATTTAGCATTTTGCAGATAATTTAAGTCTACATCTGTAATTCAGTTAGTTGCTACCAGCAGTGATGCTTGCTTTACCCATGGGTACATGAGAAAAATACATGATAGAAAGTTAGCATGTTCATGGCTTAATTTTTTTGGTGATCATCAGTTTATTTATTAAAATAGTATAATTACTTAACTGCTAACTAACACTATTTAATCATCTTTCTTCTTTCCCTTACATTCATTGTCTTAATCTCATCTTTAGTATTATCATAACATAATCAAATTTCTCTGTTCTTTTCCCCTTTCCTGTTTCTAGTACTAAGATGTGACTTTATCTTCCCCCAATTCATTCATCCTCCATACCACTGCCAAAGTGACAGTGATCAGGCCATTTCCTTGCTAGAATTTTCTGCTGACCTCCCAGCTATCTCTTCCTGTGACACCAGGCACTGAAGCCATCTGGATGATGTAGTTCTTGTTTGTGCTATAGGAGATGTCTGGGGCATATCTGTCTGGTCAAGCCCCTTATACTCTTGCTTTATGTGTATCTCTCCTGCAACAAGAGTTACACTATATAACAATATTTTTCACATTTATGGCCTCACTGAAGTCTAAGCTCTTCATGTTCAGAGATTTTGTATTATTATCTCTTGGGTCTAGCATATACTAGATGTCCAGTTAATATTGGGGAAATGAAGGAAGGAAGGAAGGAACAATGGACAAAATGTAGATCAAAATGCCTAAAAATTGAACACCTAGGTTTAAGTCAATGAATTAGTTGCTTCAGCTTTTATCATTCATTGGTTAATTTTACATTTCTCTTCTTTTTCTTTTTTTCTAAAACCAGGACAACATAATTTAAGTGTCTCAACAATATAATGTAGTGGTCAGGAGCAAAGTCTCTGAAGCTAGACTTAAGACTCCTTTGTTGGATTTCTCCCTCACCTACTTATTCATTTGATGAAATAAGGCAATTTACTAAACCTGTCAGTGCCATAGCTTCTTTACCTGGTAAATGAGAATAATAATAGCATTTGTTTCATCAACTTATTGTGATGAGTAAATAAACTGTGACTGGTAAAGTGTCTAGAATTTTAGCCGGCACATGTTAAATAATAAATGTTACCTATTCTTGTTCTCAATTATTATGAACTAATGCCCTACTGTTAAGTTTCAAGGACAATTTTTTTTTAATAACCTGCTGTTAAGTTTCAATAACTTCTTTTCTAACATTGCTCTAGAGCATTTTTGCATATACCATTCTCTCCTACTTACTTATAATGTGATGCTGCTTCTCAATTTAATAAAGAAAATCACCAGATTCAGGTGTCAGTGATTAAAGGTTATCAAGGCTAATCTAGTTCACCCAACTTTGATGCTTTATAGGCCAACCACCTCTTGTAATGATTATTAGGCATTTATTGTATTTCTATTATTGCTACATTTATTATGCACGTAATATGTTTCGCTATTAAAGATGAGTAAGAAACAAGAAAAAATAATTTTATTTCAATAATTTTTGGGGGGACAATTGGTTTTTGGTTACATGGATAAGTTCTTTAGTGGTGATTTCTGAGATTTTGGTGCACCATCACCCATGCACCATATACTGTACCCAGTGTGTACTCTTTTATCCCTCACCCACCTCTAACCCTTCTTCCTGAGTCCCTAAAGTCCATTATATCATTCTTATGCCTTTGTGTCCTCAGAGTGTAGCTCCCACTTGTAAGTGAGAACATAGGATATTTGGATTTCCATTTATATATTCCATTTATATATTTTCTTTGCCCACTCATTGATTGATGGGCATTTAGGCATGTTCCATATTTTTGCAATTATGAATTGTGCTCTTATAAACACGAGTGTGCAAGTCTGCTTTTCATTTAATGACTTACTTTCCTCTGGGTAGAAACCCAGGAATGGGATTGCTGGATCAAATGCTGGTGCTACTTTTAGTTCTTTGAGGAATCTCCATACTGTTTTCCATAGTGGTTGTACTAGTTTATATTCCCACCAGCAGTATAAAACTGTTCCCTTTTCACCATATCCATGCTAAAATCTGTTAGTTTTTGATTTTTTAATTATGGCCATTTATAAAGGAGTAAGGTGGTGTCTCATTGTGGTTGTGATTTGCATTTCCCTGATCATTAGTGATGTTGAGCATTTTTTCATATGTTTATTGGCCATTTGTATATATTCTTCTGGGAATTGTCTATTCATACCCTTTGCCCACTTTTTGATGGAATTTTTTTTTTCTTGCTGATTTTTGTGAGTTCCATGTATATTCTGGATTAGTCCTTTGTTGGATGCATAGTTTGTGAATATTTTCTCTTACTCTGTGGGTTGTCTGTTTACTCTGCTGATTATTTCTTTTGCTGTGCAGAAACGTTTCAGTTTAATTAAATCCCATCTATTTATCTTTATATTTGCTGCATTTGCTTTTGGGTTTTTGGTCATTAGCCCTTTGTCTAAGCCAACGTCTAAAAGAGTTTTTCTGATGTTATTTTCTAGAATCCTTATGTTTCAGGTCTTAGATTTAAATCTTTGATCTATCTTGAGTTGATTTTTGTATAAGGTGGAAGATGAAGATGCAGCTTCATTCTTCTAGGTGTAGCTTGCCAATTATCCCAGCACCACTTGCTGAATAGGGTGTCCTTTCCCTACTTTATGTTTTTGTTTGCTTTGTTGAAGATCACTTGGTTGTAAATATTTGGCTTTATTTCTGAGTTCTCTATTCTGTTTCATTGGTGTATGTGCCTGTTTTTATACCAGTACCCATGCTGTTTTGCTAACTATAGCTTTGTAGTATAATTTGAAGTCAAGTAATGTGATGCCTCTAGATTTGTTCTTTTTGCTTAGTCTTGTTCTGGTTATGTGGGGGTCTTTATATGGGTACATATGAATTTTAGGATTTTTTTTTCTAGATTGTGAAGAATGATGGTGGTATTTTGATGAGAATTGCATTGAATTTGTAGATTGTTTTTGCCAGTATGGTCATTTTCACAGTATGAATTTTCCCTGTCCATGAACATGGGATGTGTTTCTATTTGTTTGTGTCATTGGTGATTTATTTCAGCAATCTTTGGAGATCTTTCACTTCCTTGGTTAGGTATATTCCTAAGTATTTTATTTATTTTGCAGCTGTAGTCGATTTTAGCATGTATATGTTGAAAAGGGAACAGTTTTACACTGCTGGTGGAAACGTAAACTAGTACAACCACTATGGAAAACAGTATGGAGATTCCTTAACTAAAAGTAGCACCATTTTTTTTATATGCTGTTGGATTCAATTACCTAGTATTTTGTTAAGGATCTTTGCATCTATGTTCATCAGGAATATTGTTCTTTAGTTTCCTTTTTTTGTTATGTTCTTTCCTGGTTTTGGTATTAGGTATAGGGTGATACTGACTTCAGAGAATGATTTAGGGAGGGTTTCCTCTTTTTTATCTTTTGGAATAGTTTTAGTAAATGGTGTTGGTTCTACTTTGAATGATAGAATTCAACTGTGAATCCATCTGTTCCTGGACTTGTTTTTGTTGGCATTTTTAAATTACTGTTTTAATCTTACTACTTGTTATTTGTCTGCTTAGAGTTTCTACTTCTGGTTTAATCTAGGAGGGTTGTATATTTCCAGGAATTTATCCATCTCCTCTAGATTTTCTAGTTTCTGTGTATAAAGGTGTTCATAGTAGCCTTGAATAATTTTTTTTTATTTCTGTGGTATTAGTTGTAATATCTCCCATCTTATTTCTAATTGAGCTTATTTGGATCTTCTGTCTTCTTTTCTCATTTAATCTTATACTGGTCTATCAATTTTGTTTATCTTTTCAAAGAACCAGCTTATGTTTCATTTATTTTTTCATTTTTTTGTTTCAGTTTCATTTAGTTCTGCTCTGATCTTTGTTACTTATTTTCTTCTGCTGGCTTTGGGTTTGGTTTGTTCTTTTATGTCCAGTTTCTTGAGGTATGATTTTAGATTGTCTGTGCTTTTTGAGACTGTTTGATGTAGGCATTTAATGCTATGAACTTCCCTCTTAGTACTGCTTTCACTGTATTCCAGAAGTTTTGATGAGTTGTGTCACTGTTATCATTCAGTTAAAAAAATATTTAATTTTTTAATTTTGATTTTATTGTTGACCCAAAGGTCATTCGAAAGCAGATTATTTAATTTCTCTGTATTTGTATTGTTCTGAAGCTTCCTTTTGGAGTTATTTTCCAGTTTTTTTTCCATTGTGGTCTGAGAAAATACTTGATATACTTTTGATTTTGTTATATTTATTGAGAGTTGTTTTGTGGCCTATCGTAGTTTCTCTTGGAGAATGTACCATGTGCTGATGAAAATAGTGTATATTCTGCAGTTGTTGGATAGAATGTTCTATAAATATGTTGGTTCCATTTGTTCTAGGGTATAGTTTAAGTTTGTTGTTTCTTTGTTGACTTTCTGTCTTGATGATCTTTCTAGTGCTGTCAGTGGAGTATTGGAGTCCCCCACTATTATTGTGTCACTGTCTGTCTCATTTCTTAGGTTTAGTAGTAATTGTTCTATAAATTTGGCAATTCCAGTGTTAGGTCCATATATGTTTAGGATTGTGATATTTTCTTGTTGGGCTTATGTAATGTCCCTCTTTGTTTTTTGTTTTTTGTTTTTTGTTTTTTACTGGTGCTTTAATGTCTATTTTGTCTGACATAAGAATAGCTATTCCTTGCTTGCTTTTAGTTTCCATTTGCATGAAATATCTTTTTCTACTCCTTTATCTTAAGTTTATGTGAGTCCTTATGTGTTAGTGAGTCTCTGGAAGACAGAGATACTTGGTTGGTAGATTTTTATTCATTCTGCCATTCTGTATATTTTAAGTGAAGCATTTAGGCCATTTATGTTCAATGGTAGTATTGAGATGTCATGTAATGTTCTAGTCATCATGCTAGTTGTTACCTAAATACCTTGTTTTTCTTTTGATTGTGTTATTGTTTTATAGGCCCTTTGAGATTTAGGTTCTATTGTATTTCAGGGTTTTGTTTCAAGATTTAGAACTCCTTCTAGCATTTCTTATAGTGCTGGCTTGGTAGTACTGTATTATCTCAGCATTTATTTGGCTGAAAAAAGACTTTATCTTTGACTCATTTATGAAGCTTAGTTTTCCTGGATACAAAATGCTTGGCTGGTAATTATTTTGTTTCAGGAGGCTAAAGATAGGAGCTAAGTCTTTTCTGGCTTATACGGTTTCTGTTGAGAAATCTACTGTTAAATCTTATAGGGTTTCCCTTATAGGTTACCTGATCCTTTTATCTCACAGATCTTAAGATTCTTTCCTTCATTTTGACTTTAGATAACCTGATGACTGTGTGCTTAGACAATGATCTTTTTGTGTTGAATTTCCCAGATGTTCTTTGAGCTTATTCTGTTGAATGTCTAGATCTCTAGCTAGGCTAGAAAAGTTTTCCTTAAATAAGTTTTCCACACTTTAGATTTCTCTTCTTCCTCAGGAACCAATTCTTCTTAGGTTTGGCTATTTAACATAATCTCAAATTTCTTGGAGGCTGTCTGCACTTTACATTTTGTTTTTTTCATTGTCTTTTGGGTTAATTTGAAAGCCTTGTCTTCATGCTCTGAAGTTCTTTCTTCTACTTGTTCTAGTCTGTTTTTGAAACTTTCCAGTGCATTTTGTGTTTCTTTAAGTGTGTCTTTTATTTCCAGAAGTCTTGATTGTTTTTTCTTTTTTGTACCTATTTCTCTGGAGCATTTTTAATCCATATTCTGTATTTTTAAAAAATTTTAAGTTACTTTTTACCTCCTTTGTTGTCTCCTTTAGTAGCTTAATAATCAACCTTCTAAATTCTTTTTTTTTGTTGTTTTCCCCTTTTTGAGATGGAGTCTTGTTCTGTTGCTTAGGCTGGAGTGCAGTGGCACAACCTTGGCTCACTGCAACCTCTGCCACCTGGATTCAAGCTATTCTCCTGTTACAGCCTCCTGAGTAGCAGGGATTAAAGGTGTGCATCTCCACACCTGGCTATTTTTTGTAATGTTAGTAGAGATGGGATTTCACCATGTTGGCCAGCCTGGTCTTGAACTCCTGACCTCAGGTGTTTTGCCCACCTCGACCTCCCAACGTGCTGGGATTACAGGCATGAGCCACTGCCCCTGGCCCCTTCTGAATTTTTTATGTGGCAATTCAGAGATTTCTTCTTGATTTAGATCCATTGATGGTGAGCTATTATGATCTTCTGGGGATGTTATAGAACCCTATTTTGTTATATTACCAGAATTACTTTTCTGGTGCCTTCTCATTTTGGCAGATTCTTTCATTGGAAAGGTCTGGAACTCAAGGCCTTCTGTTCATATTCTTTTGTCCCACAGGGGGATCCCTTGAGATTGTGCTCTCCCCTTTTTCCTAGGAATGGAACTTCTTTAGAACCAGATTGTAGTGATTGTTATTGCTCTTCTGAGTCTAGCCACACAGTGGGACTACTAGGTTCTGGGATGGTGCTGGGGAATGTCTGCAGAGTCCTGTGATGTGTGATCCATCTTCAGGTCTCCCAGTCATGAGCACCAGCACCTGCTGTGGTAGAAATGGCAGAGGAGTGAATTACACTATGTGAGAGTCCTTGTTTATAGGTATGTTTAGTGTGCTGGCTTTTTTGAATGCTGGTTATTCTAGCAATGACGGTGTTCTGTGGACAGACTCAGGACCTTTGGTTAGCCAGGGTATTGCAGGCAGTGAAATTAACTGTTGTTTTCTCCTTCCTGGTAGCGGGTTTATTCTGTCATGAGTTGATATAATTGCCTGAGTTGGTTGGTCTCAAGCCAGGAGGTGGTGCTTTCAAGAGAGCACCACCTGTGGTAGTAGCAGGGGGTTCTAAGCTTGCTCTAAGTTAGCCAAGGTAAATTTAGTAAGTATTCTGGCTTCTCAGGTATGGGGCCATAAAACTCCCAAAAGTTTTGTCTCTTGTATTTGGCTACCAGTGCCAGTAAAGAAATACTGGCACTCTTCTTTGCCATGTTTGCTGTGGCCACTGTGGAGGATGGGGAGGGAATGGTTCTTAGGCCAATGGGGTTATTCTCCAGAGGGGATTAGGGCTGCTTCTGCTGTGTCATATAGTTTCCCAGTGAAGTGGGGGATAGTAGTGAATGGCCTCACCCAGTTCCCACGCAGTTTGGGAGGCTGGTCTCGTTCCCATAGTATCCTGCTCAGACCTTGCCCTAGGCTGAGAAAAGCCTCACCCCTTCCTGTCTGCCCATGCTGTCAGCAACAGCTCCTATGCTTGTGTCTGTAGCAGTTCCCATTTGCTCCCGGAGTCTGCTGAGGTAAATTTGTGCCCAGTCAAAATTATTACAAATTTCAGTTGGAAGTTTCGTTCATCCTGTGACCCCCTCCCTATTTATGCTGGCTGACTTTCCCCAAGGGCCCCTCTGAGATGTGTGAGGGTTGGCTTCCCTGTGCTCATGCTAGAGACTGGGAATGCGTGCAAGGCTCTTGTTCCTGCTGCTTCTGCTTTTGTATTTTGTGTGGCTCCCTAGTCCCTTTCAGTTTACATAAGCTAAATCCTTCTCCTGTTATCTGGATTTTCACATCCTTCAGTGGGGATTGTGTGTTCAGAGACAAGTTTTCCCCCTCTCATACTTTGGGAACTCACAGTTTTTCTCTTGTCTCGTAGAATCAGCAGCTGTGTACCACTTCTTTCAAAGGATCTGTGAATTCTTTTGTACTTTTCTGGTATGTTGCTGCAGTGGTTCTTGGGGCAAAAGCTCATGGTGTGAATCTCCACATGCTGTTCTGTCTTTCCAAGTGGGAGCTGCATGTTAGCCCTGTCTCTTCTCTGCCATCGTCCTGTGCCTCTGTGAAGAAAACATGTTTTTTAAACAATGTGACCAGATGCTTCACCAAAATTTTTGGCACACAGTAATTGTTTGTAAAATATAATCGAGGTTGCTTTATAAAATTAGAAAAATTTTCATTTTGTGTTTTTATTTCCAATTATATTTTTAAGTGTTTTACCTGAACATGTTTTTAAGTAATAAGAATTTAGCTTTGATTTTAATTTACGAAAACAATATAATGAAATAATGACCTTTATTTGAAGGATAGGCTGCAGATTTGATGACAATCTGATTTAAAAGAGGGGTGGACTTTTAATAAGTACTGCATTTACATGCTTGAGGTAGTTAAGAATTCTTTTTCTTCCAATATTTAAGATGACAGCAATTCCACCAAATATGTCAGTCTTTAGGGGATTGGATGGTATTCTCTGCCACTAGACTTGAAATCAGTGCATTAATGATACTATCATTTACTTAGATTTTTTTCAGATTTATTGAGGTGTAATTAAAGTATTGTAAAATTCACTATCATAAGTGTTGAATGATTTTTAGTGAATTTATAGAGTTATGTAATCGTAATTATAATCCAGTTGTAAAACATTATTCACCTCCTAAAATTCTTTTGATCTTATTTGTACCCAGTCCCTATTCTGATAACTATCCCTCTTGACTTTCTTCTTCATATATTTGCCTCTTCTGGATATTTTATATAAATGAAATCACACACAGACACACACTATATTTTCCATCTGAGCTCCTTTATATGTTGTTGAGGGACATTCATGTTGTATCAATATTTCCTTTGCTTTTGCTGCTAAACAATATTCCATTGTATGGACATACCGTATTTTGTTTATCCCATTTACCAGTTGATGGACATTTGGGTATTGTTTGCTTTTATGCCTTATGAATAATGTAGCTATGAAAATTTGCAGACAAATCTTTGGTCCTATGTTCTCTGTTCTCTTGGATGGATTGCAGGGAGTGAATCACTAGGACTGGGTTATATGAGAAGTTCATGTTTAACATATTAAGAAAATGTCCAGCTGAAAAGTGGCAGTATCATTTTACATTCTCAGCAGCAGTACATGAGGATTTTTATTTTTCCACATCCTCCTTAACACTTCTTATTGTCTTGATTATTGTTTTGATTATCTTGATTATTCTTATTTTGATTATTGTCATTCTAGTTGGCGTGAAATATATCTCATTGTGTGTTTGATTGGCATGTTTTTAATTACTAACGCTATTGAGCATCTTTTTTGTTGCTTTATTGTCCATTTGTATATCTTCTTTGTAGAAACGTATTCAAATTTTTACAATTTAAAAATTGGGTTATCTTCTTTTTGAGCTTTAAGGGTTCTTTTTATATTCTGAGTACAAGTCCTTCAGATATAAGATATGCAAGCAATTTCTTTCTATTTGTGGCATGTCCTTTCATTAGCTTCAAATTGTTTTTTTAAAATGAAAAAGTTTTTCATTTTAATCAAGTTCATTTTGTCAATTTTGTCACTTATGGCTAGTGTTTACAAGTTGGGTGTTTCGTATAGTTGCATGTAATGTGATTATTGTCATGGTTGAATTTATAACTGTTATTCTGCTGTTTGTTCTCAGTCTTACATCTTTTGTTTCTTGGTTTATACTGTCTTTCTGTTAAATAAATATTTTTTAGTTTACCGTTTATATTTCTCTGTTCATTTTTTCTTATTTTTTCTTTGTTGTTCTAGGAATTACAGTTTGCAACTTTGTTATAATCTACTTCAGAATAATACCTTAATTGTAAAATATTGAAATATTGTTCTAATATTCTTTTCCTTCTTTTTTTGGTTCTGTTACTGTCATATAGATTACATTGGTACATGTTGGTATACATAGTCATATGTTATGTGTAAATCTGGTGTACATTGTTGTAACTGTTGCTTTTTATAATATATCTTTAAAAGAAGCTAAGAGAAGAAATGTGAAAAACTATCTTTAGAGGGTCTTTTATATACCCCCATATTTAGCTTTTTGAGTGTTGTTGTTTTTGTTTTTCTTCTTTTATTTTCCTTGATTGATTTATCATGTAATGTCATTTCCTTTCAAACTGAAAAACTTGTCTTAGTATTTCTTACAATACTGAGAATGTGTTGGCTCGCAGCAATACATTCTCTCAAGTTTTTTCTTTAAAAAATAAAAATCTGTGAATATCTTTGTTTCTCCTTCAGTTTTAAAAAATAGTTTTGCTGGATTTAGAATTCTTAGTTGACATTTCTTTTTCATTTAGCCCTCTTAACATATCCCATTGCTTCTCGTCTTAACTTTTTAAAAAATGAGAAATCAGCTGTTAATCCAATTGTAATTCCCTTCTATGAAATGAGTCATTTATCTTTTGCTTCTGGTAATAGTCTGTCATTTGGCATGAGTCTATTTGAATTTATCTTATCTGGAATTTGCTAAGACTAGATGTGTAAATTAATGTTTTTCATTACATTTGAAATATTTTTGTCCATACTAATGTAAATATTTTTGTCCTCTTTTATTTCTTTCTTCTCCTTTTGAGACTCTGTTATACATACATTGGTATACTTGTATGTCCAAAACACTTACATTCTCCGAGGGTCCCTCATTTCTTTTTCACTCATTTTGTCCTCTTCAGAATTGATACTTTGTATACATCTGTGTTCAAGTTCATTGATTCTTTTGAAAGCTCAGTTCTGCTACTGAATTCCTCTAGTGAATTATTCATTTCAATTGCTTTACTTTTCAACTCCAGAATTTCTATTTTTTTTTTAAAATAATGTCTCTGTTGATATTCCATTTAGTGGATTATTGTTGTTATACTTTCCTTTAGTTTTTAAATGTGGATTTCTTTAGCTCTTTCAAATATTTACAGTAACTGCTTGACGTCTTTATCTGTTAAATCGGACACTCAAAGGGAATTTTGATTGACTCTTTTTTCTATGGTCAGTAAGTTACTTTCTTGTTTTGTTATGTCTTACAATTTTTCATTTGAACACCAGACTAAGATAGTATTTTGTAGCAACTGTAGTTTTTTTTTTTTTTTAAGTTTTTTTCTCCCCTGAGGGTTATTGTTATTGTTTTTGATTTTTGTTTGTTTGGTAATTGTCTAGATTAAGTCTGTCACCCAAACATGTAGCCACTGATATCTCTGTTTTATTCTTAAAATTGTTTTATTTTAGGCTTGACTTTCTGGGGTTTTCCTCTGTTTCTTATAGCCTTGTGGTTAATCCATTCAGAGACTGTGCTCAAGTAGTTTGAATCAATGCTGCTTCTCTCTGCTTATGGATCTGTGTTTGTTCATGGAATCACCTCCTAGAATTATCTGCTAAATCCCTGGCTTGCCTGCCTGTCTCAGTTCAGGCCATTATATCAAAGTATCATAGACTGAATGGCATATTAACAACATAATGCAGTTTCTCATAGTTCTAGAAGCTAGAAGTATGAGATCAGAGTGCCAGCATTGTTGGTTCTGGTGAAGGCCCTCTTGAATTGCAGACTGCCAACTTTTGGTATAACCTCACATGGTGGAAGGGGCAAAAAGTCTCTGTGGTTCCTTTTATAAGGGCATATTATGGTTTTAGTATGCCTAAAGGCTATTTTTATTATAAATTAGCAAAGAACTTGGCCAAGTTGTGTCCATGCCCTATGGCTTCATAAGAGGTGGAATTTAAGAGTGATGAACTAGGTATGTGGTGGAAGAAATTTCTACACAAAATATTGAAGGAGCTACATGGCATTTTAACCACAGAATGTAAGATATGAGAAGAGAGAAATGATTTAATTTATAATCGAAAGAGAAATAGAACCTAAAAATTTGGAATATTTGCAGCCTGGCTATGTAAAGAGTGAAAAAGATATCTTTAGGAGGGTAAACCAAGGGTGTGGCCAAGCAAATGTTTGCCAAAGATATTAGTATATAAGAAAGGAACTGCAAGATGGCCAAATAGGAACAGCTCTGGAGTGCAATTCCCAGTGAGAACAATGCAGAGGGTGAGTGATCACTACATATCCAAACGAGTTTTCACTGCCCGCAGACCAGGAGATTCATGGGCTGAAAAGCACCACGAGTTTCCAGCATGGCTATTTCAGCTGGTACAGCAGGTCTCTGCACAGCAACTCACACAAATCTGGACAGCCGTTTCAACTGGTGCCTGGAATGCCGGGGGGACAGAGCTGCGTGTTCAACTGAAAGAAAGGGGGCTGAAACAGGGAGCCAGGTGATCTGGCTCCACAGGTCCCACCTCCACAAAGACCAGCAATCTGAAACATTCTGGATTGAGAGTTTGGCCACAAGCACAGCTGGACCCTGATGGTCCAGCTCTGTGGGGGGAAGGGCATCCACCATTACTGAGGCAGTACACCACTACCGGGGCAGTCCACCATTACTAAGACAGTCTGCCATTACTGAGGCAGTTCTAACTATACCTCGATAAACAGAATCATAAGGAAATTCACACAGCAGCTGGGCAGAGCCCATGGCAGCTCAGCAACAACTCTGCTGGCAGACTGTGACTAGGCTACCTCCTTGCTGGTCAGGGCATCTCTGAAAAAAGGCAGCAGCACATCAGGAACTTACAAATAAATCCCCACCTTTCCAGGAGAGAGCACCTGGGAAAAAAGGTGGTTATGGATTCCCCTGCAGCAAACTTAAATGCACCTGCCCAGCAGGACCGAATGGAAGAACGGCGCTCACAGCTCAGCACTTGAGCCCTGATAAGGGACAAACTGTCTCCTCAGGTTGCTCCTGAACCCCCGTATATCCAAAGAGAAACCTCATAAAGGTGAACTGAGGCTGACATCTGGCAGTTATCCTTCTGGGACAAAGATAACAGAAAAAACTGGCAGCAACCCTTACTGTTCTGCAGCCTCCCATGGGAAGAAACCAGTGCAAAAAGGATGAGAACACCCAAAAACAGAACACCTCTCCTCCTCCAAGGGATCACAACTCCTCACCAGCAAGGAAACAAAGCTGAATGGAGAATGAGTCTGATGAATTGAGAGAAACAGGCTTCAGAAGGTGGGTAATAACAAACTTCTCTGACCGAAAAGAACATATTCTAACACAAAGCAAAGAAACTAAGAACCTTGAAAAAAACGTTTGATTAAATGCTAATGAGAATGTAACAGCTTAGAGAAGAATATAAACGACTTGATGGAGTTGAAAAACAACACAAGAACTTCGCGAAGCATACACAAGTTTCAATAGCTGAATCGAATAAGCAGAAGAAAGGATATCAGAGGTTGAAAATCAACTCAATGAAATTAAACAAGAAGACAAGATCAGAGAAAAAAGAGTGAAAAGAAATGAACAAAACCTCTAAGGAATATGGGATTATGTGAAAAGACCTAATCTATGTTTGATAGGTGTACCTAAATGTGACGGAGAGAATGAATCCAACCTGGAAAACACTCTTCAGGATATTATCCAGGAGAACTTCTCCAACCTAGCAAGGCAGACCAACATTCAAGTCCAGGAAATACAGAGAACACCACAAAGATACTATTCAAGAAGAGGAACCCCAAGGCATATAATCTTCAGATTCACCAGGGTTGAAAGAAAGGAAAAAATGCTAAGGGCAGCCAGAGAGAAAGGTCAGGTTACCCAAGAATGGAAGCCCATCAGACTCACAGCAGATATCTCTGCAGAAACCCTATAAGCCAGAAGAGAGTAGGGGCCAGTATTCAACATCCTTAAAGAAAAGAACTTTCAACCTAGAATTTGATATCCAGCCCAACTAAGTAAGCTTCATAAGCAAAGGAGAAATAAAATCCTTTATGAATAAGAAATTGCTGAGAGATTTTGTGAACACCAGGGCTGCCTTACAAGAGCTCCATAAAGAAGCAGTAAACATAGAAAGGAACAACCAGTACTAGTGACTCCAAAAACATACCAGATGTTAAAGAGCATCAACACAATGAAGAAATTGTCAAGTAGCGGGCAAAACAACCAGCTAGCATCAAAATGTAGAATCAAATTCACACATAACAATATTAAACTTAAATGTAAATGGACTAAATGCCCCAAACAAAAAGCACAGACTGGCAAATTGGATAAAAAGTCAAAACAGTCAGTGTGCTGTGTCTAGGAAACCCATCTCATGGGCAGGAACACACACAGGCTCAAAATAAAGGGATGGAAGAAGATTTACCAAGCAAATGGAGAGCAAAAAAACAAAACAAACAAAGGAGTTGCAATCCTAGTCTCTGATAAAATAGACTTTAAACCAACAAAGATCAAAAGAGACAAAGAAGGGCATTACATATGGTAAAAGGATCAATGCAACAAGAAGAGCTGAGGATCCTAAACATATAGGCACCCAATACAGGAGCACCCAGATACATAAAGCAACTTCTTAATGACCTACAAAGAAACTTAGTCTCCCACACTATAATAGTGGGAGACTTAAACACTCCACTGTCAATATTAGACAGATCAACAAGACAAAATTAACAAGAATATCCAGGACTTGAACTCAGATCTGGACCAAGTGGGTTGAATAGACATCTACAGACCTCTCCACTCCAAATCCACAGAATATACATCCTTCTAAGCATCACATCACACCTACTCTAAAATTGACCACATTTTGTAAGTAAATCACTCCTGAGCAAATGCAAAAGAATGGAAATAATAACAAACGGTCTCTCAGACCACAGTGCAATCAAATTAGAACTCAGGATTAAGAAACTAACTCGTAACCACTCAACTTCATGGAAATTGAACAACTGGCTCTTGAATGTTGACTCTTTAAGCAATGAAATGAAGGCAGAAATAAAGATGTTCTTCGAAACCAATGAGAATGAAGACAAAACATACCAGAATCTCTGGGACACATTTAAAGCAGTGTCTAGAGGAAAATTTATAGCAATAAATGCCCACATGAGAAGTGAGAAAAGATCTAAAATTGACATCATATCATCAAAATTGAAAGAGCTAGAGGGGCAGGATCAAAAAACTCAAAATCTAGCAGAAGACAAGAAATAACTAAGATCAGAGCAGAACTGAAGGAGACAGATAAAAAAAACTGTTGAAAAAATCAATAAATCCAGGAGCTGATTTTTTGGAAAAGATCAACAGAATAGACCGCTAGCCAGATTAATAAAAAAGAAAAGAGGGAAGAATCAGATAGATGAAATAAAAACTGATAAAGGGGATATCACCACGATTCCACAGAAATACAAAGTACAATCAGAGGTTACTACAAACAACTCTATGCACATAAACCAGTAAACCTGGAAGAAATGGATAAATTCCTGGACGCTTGTATCCACCCAAGCCTAAACCAGGAAGAAGTTGAAACCCTGTTATTATAGACTAATAACAAGGGCCAAAGTTGAAGCAGCAATTAATAGCGTACCAACCAAAAAAAGCACAGGTCCAGGTGGGTTCAAAGCCGAATTCTACCAGATGTTGAAAGAGGAGTTGGTACCACTCCTTCTGAAACTATTCCAAACAGTCCAGAAAGAGAGAATCCTTCCCAAATCATTTTATGAGACCAACATCATGCTGATACCAAAACCTGGCAGAGACTCAACAAGAAAAGTAAACTTCAGGCCAGCATCTGTGATGAACATAGATGCAAAAGTCTTCAATAAAATACTGGCAAACTGATTGCAACAGCACGTCAAAAACTTATCCATCATGATCAAGTAGGCATCATCCCAGGGATGCAAGGCTGATTCAACATATGCAGGTCTGTAAACATAATCCGTCATATAAACAGTACCAAAGACAAAAACCACATGATTATCTCAATAGATTCAGAGAAGGCCTTTGACAAAATTCAACAGCGCTTTATGCTAAAAACTCTCAATAAACTGTGTATCGATGGAATGTATCTCAAAATAATAAAAGCTATTTAAGACAGACCCCAGCCAATTTCATACTGAATGGGCAAATACAGGAAGCATTCCCTTTGAAATCTGGCACTAGACAAGGATACCCTCTCTTACCACTCCTATTCAGGATAATATTGGGAGTTCTAGCCAAAGCAATCAGGCAAGAAAAAGAAATAAAGGATATTCAAATAGGAAAGGAGGAAGTCAAATTGTCTCTATTTGCAGATGACATGATTATATATTTATTTAGAAGACCCCATCATCTTAGTCCAAAATCTCCTTAAACTAATAAGCACTTCAGCAACGTCTCAGGATACAAAATCAATGTGCAAAAATCACAAGCATTCCTATACACCAATAACAGACTTAAAGAGAGCCAAATCAGGAACAAACTGCTAGTCTCAATTGCTATAAAGAGAATAAAATACCTAGGAATACAACTAACAAAGGATGTAAAGGAACTTTTCAAGGAGAACTACTAACCACTGCTCACGGAGATAAGAGAGGACAGGAACAGATGGAAAAACATTCCGTCCTCATGGTTAGAAGAATCAATGTAGTGAAAATGGCCATACTGCCCAAAGTAATTTATAGATTAAATGCTATCCCCATCAAGCTACCTATGACCCTCTTCAAAGGACTGGAAAAAACCACCTTAAAGTTCATATGGAACCAAATGAGAGCACACATAGCCAAGACAATCCCTAAGAAAAAGAACAAAGCTGGAGGCATCATGTTACTTGATATCAAACTATACTACAAGGCTACAGTAATCAAAACAGCATGGTACCGGTACCAAAACAGCGATATGGATCAATGGAACAGAACAGAGGCCTCGGAGGCAACGCCACACCTACTACAACCATCAGATCTTTGGCAAACCTGACAAAAACAAGCAATGGGGAAATATTCCCTGTTTAATAAATGGTTTTGGGAAAATTGGCTAGCCATGTGCAGAAAGCAGAAACTGGACCCCTTTCTGTTTACCTTACACTAAAATTAACTCCATATAGATTAAAGACTTAAGCATAAGACCTACCACCATAAAATCCCTAGATGAAAACTTTGGAAATACCATTCAGGACATAGGGATAGGCAAGGATTTCATGACTAAAACACCAAAAGCATTGTCAACAAAATGCGAAATAGACAAATGGGATCTAATTAAACTCCAGAGCTTCTGTACAGCAAAAGAAACAATCATTAGAGTGAACCACCAACTGACAGAATGGGAAAAAATTTTTGGAATCTACCCATCTGTGAAAGGGCTAATATCCAGAATCTACAAAGAACTAAAACAGATTTACCTCAAAACAAACAAACGCATTTAAAAGTGAGCGAAGCACATTAAGAGAAACTTTTCAAAAGAAGACATTTATGAGGCCAACAAACCCGAAAAAATGCTCTTCATCACTGGTTATTAGAGAAATGCAAATCAAAAACCACGTTGAGATACCATCTCACGCTAGTGAGAATGTCAATCATTAAAAAACCTGGAAACAACAGATGCTGGAGAGGATGTGGAGAAAAGGACCACCTTTACACTGTTCGTGGGAGTGTAAATTAGTTCAACTATTGTTGAAGACAGTGTGGCAATTCCTCAAGGACCTAGAAATAGAAATTGCTTTTGACCCAACAATCCCATTGCTAGGTATACATAAAAAGGATTATAAATTGTTCTTTTGTAAAGACACAGGCACACGTTCATTGTGGCACTGTTTACAATAGCAAAGACCTGGAACCAACCCAAATGGCCATCAATGATAGACTGGACAAGGAAAATGTGGCACATATACACCATGGAATACTATACAGTCATAAAAAGTGATGAGTTTGTGTCCTTTGTAGGGACATGGATGGATCTGGAAACCATCATCCTCAGCAAACTGACACAAGAACAGAAAATCAAACACTGCATATTCTCACTTATAGGCAGGTGATGAACAATGAGAACAAATGGACACAGGGAGGGGAGCATCACACACTGGGGTCTGTTGGGAATAGAGGATGGATAGTGGGGGGTAAGGAGGTTGGGAGGAATAATATGGGGAGAGATGCCAGATGTAGGTGACCTCACGGGCATGGAGGCAGCAAACCACATTGCCACGTATGTACCTATGCAACAGTCCTGCACATGTACCCCAGAACCTAAAGTGCAATTTAAAAAAAA
>NW_022436981.1:3186848-3187050 GCF_009761245.1 Sapajus apella | reverse complement strand
AAGGACACGTGTACACGAATGTTCATTGCAGCACTGTTTACAATAGCAAAGACCTGGAACCAACCCAAATGCCCATCGACGATAGACTGGATAGGGAAAATGTGGCACATATACACCATGGAATATTATGCAGCCATCAAAAACGATGAGTTTGGGTCCTTTGTAGGGACATGGATGAACCTGGAAACCATCATTCTCAGCA
>NW_022436981.1:3064436-3186748 GCF_009761245.1 Sapajus apella | reverse complement strand
AAATGTGGCACATATACACCATGGAATATTATGCAGCCATCAAAAACGATGAATTTGGGTCCTTTGTAGGGACATGGATGAACCTGGAAACCATCATTCCCAGCAAACTGACAGAAGAGCAGAAGATCAAACACCGCATGTTCTCACTCATAGGCGGGTGTTGAACAATGAGAACACATGGACACAGGGAGGGGAGCACTACACACTGGGGTCAGTTGGGGGGAAATAGGGGAGGGACGGTGGGGGGTGGGAAGCTGGGGAGAGATAGCAAGGGGAGAAATGCCAGATGTAGGTGATGGGGAGGAAGGCAGCAAATCACACTGCCACGTGTGTTCCTATGCAACAATTTTGCATGTTCTTCACATGTACCCCAAAACCTAAAATGCAATAAAATAAATAAATTGGGGAAAAAAAATAATTCTTACTCTTCTGAATATTGTTAGCATTGTTTTATTTTATTATTAGTTGTTGTTAATATCTTACTGTGCGTAAACTTTATTGTGGGTATGTATAGGAAAAACTGTGTGTGTTTAGGATTCAGTACTACCTGGTTTCAGGCATCCACAGAGTGTGGGGATCTCAAAACATATTTCCCGTGACTAAAGGGGGACGTAAAGCCACCATTGTTCCAACCAGCCTGAATATCTGGGGACTGTAGTTACAATGAAATAATACTTCGACTATAATTTACCTGTTTTGTCTATTCATGTTGCTTTTTGGGAATAATATTTATTTTTTATGCTTAGCTAGATTATAGTAGTTAGAAGTAGAGTTAACGGTGTTAGATTTTCTTCTTTTTTCATATGTACACATTGAAATTTAGATTTTCCTTCAATCTGAGTATCTTTTTATATGTGTTGCAAGGTAGAGGGCTTTGGCTTATATGTAACAGTTTGACTTTAATGGCTTCTTTTATCAGATCTAACACATTAGCTATTAATACGTATGTTAAACTTCATATGATGAGAATTTACAGTAAAAATACAGTAGGAAGTACAGACATACGGACGTACCATCCCAGCAGCTACAGAGCTGGGCCTCAAGAAGGACGGGAATAAACTTGTATGCAGATGTTCATAGTAGCATCATTCATAATAACTGAAAAGAGGAAAACAATCCAAAGGTCCATCAGCTGAATCTTATTATAAAAGTAAAATGTGGTATATTCATACAGTGGAATATCATTCAGACATAAAAAGGAATGATGTAGTGATAATACATTAAAACATGGATGACCCGTGAAAACATGCTAAGTAAAAGAGACAAGATACAAAGGCCATATATTATATAATTTAATTATTGGATATCCAGAATATGCAAATCCATAGAGACAGAAAGCTCCCTGAGTCAGGGAAGAGGCTGAGAGAGGGGGTGAGAATGAGGAATAACTGCTATGGGTAGAGAGTTTCTTTTTGGGTTGATGAAAAATTTCAAAATTAGATTATGGTGATGGTTTCACAACTCTGAATATCCAGAAGCCTACTAAACTATACACTTAAAATGAGTGAATTTTAAGGTATGTTTATTATATCTCAATAAAAGTATTTAAAATAATCCTTAGATTATTCTGATCACTTAGCTGTCTTGTGCCACTTTGCGAGTGGCTTTTACCAGTCATTACGCCAATCTTAACACTGCCTTTTTTGTGTGTGTGTTGACTCAATTCTATTTATTTCTCCTTATTTTTCTCCTGTAGTCCTCCTCTCTTTCTAAGTTCTTCATTCTGAATGCCCCCAAAGGAGAGTATCCAAGATTGATTGATTGATTTTTTAAAAAAATTCCATAAGTAGTAAACATCTTCTTTCTGGTACATGATATTGATTTCTATGGTAGATTTTTATGATAGAAAGTTTATTTTAAAATAAATTTATTAAAGTGGTAATAAATATTGACTTAAAAAATCAGTAGCTGCCTAACTAGTACAAAAAACAGCACAAATTGTGAAGGTAGTAATCAAATGCCTGACATGTAGTCCAACTGGTCTCTAGGACAGGGTGGACTTTCACTAAATGATCTTTAGCAGTCCAATTCTCCTTATCATAAACATAAAATTATTGCTTGGACATTTACAGAAGGAAACCAAAAATTTGAAGTGCGAGGCCACATAACTAGAAATTTGTTGAATAAGGACTTGGTTCCAGATCTTCAGTATCCTATACTAAGCCTTTTTCATTAATGAGCACCATTGTCCAGATTGCCAAATGAAAAGTATCCACCCAAGATCCTGTTTAGAACATACATCAGTAGTGAGTAAATAGTTGTCTCTTACATAGCAATTTTCATAACAATGCAAAGAGGATGAATTTCAAAGGCTTTTTACAGTGTAATACCAGGTCAGATTCTGAGTGGAGGGTAATTCAAGTGAGTACTATTAATGCTTTTCTGCTCTATAAAAATTGATAAAGCAACCACAATGACCATATTCTTGTTATTTATGTATAGAAAATGTTCATCTTTTTCTTTTTTAAAAGCTTTTGCTTATTGGACAAGTTAATAATAAATTTGTCATAAATAGTGAAATGTGACAAAGAATCTTTAAAGAGAGGCCAGTGCAGTGGCTTACGCCCGTAATCTCAGCACTTTGGGAGGCTGAGGTGGGCAGATCACTTGAGGTCACGAGTTTGAGATCAGCCTGGCCAACATGGTAAAACCTTGTCTCTACTCAAAATACAAAAATTAGCCAGACGTGGTGACACATACCTATAATCCTAGCTATTCAGGAGGCTGAGACAGTAGGATCGTTTGAACCCGGGAGGCAGAGGTTGCAGTGAGCCAAGATTGTGTCACTGCACTCCAGTCTGGGTGACAGAGACTCTGTCTCACGAAAAAAAAAAAAAAAAAGAATCTTTTAAAAAATTGCTTTTCATTCTATAGACTGGACTCTTGATAATTGTGTGTGTGTGTGTGTGTGTGTGTGTGTGTGTGTGTGTGTGTGTGTGTATACATACATACTATATATTTTTGTTTGTTTTTGTTTTTTTTGAGATGGAGTTTTTCTCTGTTGCCAGTCTAGAGTGCATTGGCATGATCTTGGCTCATTGCAACCTCTGCCTTCTGAGTTCAAACAGTTCCCCTGCCTTAGCCTCCTGAGTAGCTGAGACTACAGGCATGCACCACCATGCCCAGCTAAGTTTTTGTATTTTAATAGAGATGGGGTTTTACCATGTTGGCCTGGATGGTCTCTATCTCCTGATCTTGTGATCCACCTGCCTCGGCCTCTCAGAGTGCTGGGATTACAGACGTGAGCCACCGCCATCGACTGATAGTTATATTTTCTAACACAGTTTACTTTAGCTTGTGAGCTATTTTTGACTTTTTCATTAAGGAAACGCACTTGATTTTCTTGTACATGCAAAGCTCAGTCCTAAGGATTGGGCAAGTTGATATGGCCATATTAATATCAGACAAAGTAAACTTCAGAAAAACAACCATCATCAGTAATAAAGGGGACAGAATAATAAAAGTTTTGTCAAGAAGAAACAGTAATCCTAAGTATTGGTGCACCTAACAAGTAAGCTTCAAAATACATGAAGCAAAACTGAAAAAATAGAAGTTTTAAACATTCACACTATGTTAATAAACATATCAGAATTTATGAGATGAATCTAAAGCAGTGCCTACAGAGAAATTTATAGCTCTAATTCCTTATGTTAGAACAGAAATAAAAAAGTTGAAAATCGATATTGCCTCTACCTTAAGAAGATAGTAAAAGTGCAGATTGAATCCAAAGGAAATAGAAAAGGAAATAGTAAACATAAGAGTAGAAATCGGTGAGATAGAAAACAGACAATAGAGAAAAGTCAATGAAAATAAGTTAGTTTTCAAGAACATCAAAAAATTGATAAATCCCTGGCTACATGAAGGAAAAAACAATTATGAGTATGTGTTTAAGAGTACTAACTCTGGATTCAGAGTCTTTGAATTATGACAGGCAATTTTACCATATTTGTGACCTTAGACAAATTATGTAATCTATTAGTGCATCATTTTTCTTACCTGTAAAGAGGAGGTAATACTACCTACCTCATTGTATTATTGTGAACATTAAATGATTTAATGATGTCAGGTGCCTAGAAAGATTACTTGGCACAATGTGTGATGACAGTGTTCATAGCTGTTTTATCTATCTCTCTATTGCCCAGGCTGGACTGGACTGTAGTGGCGTGATCTCGGCTCATTGCAACTAATGGTGTCAGGTGCCTAGGAAGATTACTTGGCACATATGTGATGACACTATTCATAGTATTTAATTAATTAATTTATTTATTTATTATTTAGAATTGGAGGCTCGCTCTGTCGCCCAGGCTGGAGTGTAGTGGCGCGATCTCGGCTCGCTGCAACCTCTGCCTCCCGGGTTCAGGCAATTCTCCTGCCTCAGCCTCCTGAGTAGCTGGGACTGCAGGCACTCGTCACCACACCTTGCTAATTTTTGTATTTTTAGTAGAGACAATGTTTCAGCATGTTAGTCAGGCTGGTCTTGAACTCCTGACCTCGTGTTCTGCCTGCCTCAGCCTCCCAAAGTGCTGGGATTATAGGCGTGAGCCACTGTGCCTGGCCCATAGTTGTTATTTTTATTATTAATAATATTGGTTTTGGAAGGAAAACTGCATTATTCAAGTCAGGTACAGAGTCCAAGTCAGAATTTTCAGAACCCATTATCTCTTGTATCAATATAATTTTTTTTAGGCAAGCTTTTTCCATTTTTTCTCTTCACATCATCTCCTCCCGCTTTTTGAATAATAAACTAAATTACAGAGGTATTTAAACTTTAGAAATTATCATGAAATACTTCAAAACACTTTGAAGTGAGTACAGAAAAGATACACAGTACCTACCTGTTTTATCCTAATTTCCCTCTGTGGTTATTAGTGTGTATCTTTAATTTAGTGTCCTGAATTCTAACATCTCTAATACTGCTTGTTCTTCGTATCTTTGGGGGGAACCCTTAATTATCAATCCCAGAACGTTCTATAAATCTTCATTAGGAAATTTCTTCTGAACTTTTGCTGAAAAGTAGTTACTGTGCACTGTGTGTATAGCAGCTGTTTGCCTAAGTTTTAAAAAAAAAATGACCGTTTTAATTTGTTTTAAAAATATCCACTGGCACTGGTTCTCATTACAGATGTGTGGTTGTAACATTTCATTTTTCAAATGTGTATCCATCTTTTTTCAGTTCTAAAGGAGTCCAAAGAAACCATCTAAAACCTTAAAAATAACCACTAAACCTACAATGTTTTTGGGTTTTAAAAATTCTCAAGGGAGGACATTTTTTATCTTGGACTTAAGCTTCATACAGGGTGGCCCATTTAAAAGAGGCCCTGTACACAGCCACATTATTAAATGGGAACTGTTTTAAATGGGCCACCCTGTAAATCAGATGGTTTTTTTTCCAATGGATATTTACTTCTTTGCACACTTCTGAGTTTAGTGCAAGTTTTCAGTTACTGTGCTTGATAGGCAGCCCTGAAATTTAAATCTGGTCATCCAGGTGACATTGAAATGCACAAATCTGAGTTCAGAGACATGCAGAAGCTTGTTGGTACATATTTTAAGAGATTATGTTTGGGTCTCAGAAAATTTTGGTAACATTCTGTATGAATCTTCTTTTTCAAAACGTTTTAAAAAATGGATGGAATACAAATAAACCGAAAATGGAAACTTTTAATGTAAACAGTAATACAGTTTTGCACTTTCTTTTACTGGAAGTCTTTTAAAACAGGAAAGATATTCTTTTTTTGTTTTGTAATAGTTTAAGGTCAATAGTTCTTTATGTTTTCAACTCAGTATTTCCAAACACATACTATTGTTTCCAGTTACTTAAAAATAAATCAGTGCTAGAAATGATAGTTTACTTAAGTCATAATCTGATCCAGGTTTTGCTGAAGCCCATCCTCAAAATTTGTAGGACACAGGGTATAAGTGGAGACTCACTTACCATATTATCTTCATAATTATCTCTGAAATCACAAATCGAAACAGGAAGAGATGCAAGAAAATGAATACGTGGCACTATTTGAAAATGGTACTTTATCATGCAAGAATCTTGCATCCATACTCTCTGAGAGGAAGATTTGAGACCCTAAGCATTTCTACCAGTTAATTTTCCCCACTCTCCACAGTAGCATGCATTTACCCTGTCAGTAGTAATACAACCCACAAACCAAAGAATATTTGGTTCAAAGTATTATAGAAAAAAAACACAAAGGAATGACTTCTTTGGTGGTAATATCATGCATAGAAAGTCAATTTAATTTTCACAGAATGATTTTAATGTGTGGTTTATTTTGGACTTAATACTTGTTCATTAAATGATGACATGTTATTTGATTAGATAGAATTACAAAGTGAAAAACATTCCTCATACATTGATATGTTTGTGTATTTGTTTCCTAGGGCTTCTGTAACAAAGTACCGAAAACGGGGTGACTTAAAGCAACAGAACCTTACTGTACATAGCTGAGGTTGCTATCAAATGTCATGTTTTCTGAAGGCTCTAGAGGAATATCCTTCCTTGTCTCTTCTAGCTTACGTGTTTGCCAGCAATCCTTGGTGTTTTGTGGCTTTTAGTTTCATCACTCCACTCACATTACTGTCTTCTCCCTCTGTCTTCATATTGCCTTCCCTCTGTGTGTGTCTGTCTCTGTGCGTATTTCCTCTTTTTATAAAGATACCAGTCTTTTTCATCTGGAGTCCACCATAATGACCTTCTTAATGTCATTATCTCTGTAAAGACCCTGTTTCTAAATAAGGTCACATTCTGCGGTGCTAGGGATTAGGATTTTTATATATTGTTTTTGGAGGGACACAATTCAACCAATAACAGTTTGTTTTTTACTATTTTAAACATGACTAAATATTCAATATTTTAAACATTGGTAAGCTGTACAGTGCAGTTGAAAAATAGTACCTTTTTTTTTTTTTTTTGATGGAGTCTCACTCTGTTGGCCAGGCTGGAATGCAGTGGTGCGATCTCAGCTTGCTGCAACCTCTGTGTCCTGGGTTCAAGAGATTCTACTGCCTCAGCCTTCCCAGTAGCTGGATTATAGGCGTGCGCCACCAGGCCAGGCTAACTTACGTATTTTTAGTAGAGAGAGAGTCTCACCATATTGGCTAGGCTGGTCTTGAACACCCGACCTCAAGTGATCCACCTGCCTTGGCCTCCCAAAGTGCTGGGATTACAAGTATGAGCCTACCTTGCCCAGCCAGTATTAATTTTTAAGTTGTACTTTTACAGTTTAAATAAGAACATGAAGTTAATTGCTTTTTGTCCATATATTTTGACAAATTAGTGTTTTTTTTTTTTTTAAGAGAGTGGAAGAGTTTTGTTGCAGTTACTAAATAACAGCTGTAGTAAATGAGTTATCATCCTTAGATTAACTCAAGCTCTTACTCATATACTTCTTTAAAAGAAGTTCTTGATTATTCAAATATGTCTTCCTTTCTCTCCTCTCGGAACAGTGGCAATTATGGTCAGCTGCTAGTCACTCTTAATTCATATTATTTGATACTGGTGTTTGATTATACCAGAGATTTGCAAACTGTATGTAGCTTGAATGCCAAATCACTTAGTTCCCTGTTTTTATACAGCCAATGTAACCACAAATATTTTTTACATTTTTAAATGGTTGGGGGAAAATATCAAAAGATGAGTAATATTTCATGAGATGTAGCACTTACATGAAATGAAATTATGCGAGATGCAGAATTCAGATTGCAGTGACCATAAGTTTGACTGGAACAGAGCTATACACATTAATTCATTTATGGACTGTCCTTGGCTGCTTTGGTACTGTGATGGCCATTGTGTAGTTGCAACAGAGACCTGATAGCCCACAAAGGTGAAGATATGTACTGACATTTTCCAGAAAATATTTACTGGCCCTTGGATAATACCTATAGGTTTTTCCCAACCTGTTAGGATTCACCACACAGGTTAAAAAAAAAAGGTAGAACATCTTTTTGTTTTATATTTGTAGTCATACACATTTTTAATTGTACTTTTAAAATTTATACAGTTTAGTGGCTGAGTGCAATGACTTACAACTATAATCCCAGCACTTTGGGAGGCCTAGGTGGGAGGATCACTTGAGCCTGGAGGGTTGAGGCTTCAGTGAGCCATGATCATACCACAGCACTCTAGTCTGGGTGACAAAATGTGACCCTGTCTCAAAAAAGAAAAAACTGTACAATTTAAAATTCACACTCAAAAACTTTATAATTTTTGTATTGTCATAATACAATTTTAATTAAGTCAGACTGACTAAAAGAGAGTTTCATGTTTGGTTATTTGTATCTCATTTACCAGGGTGCTATGTACTAATTTTGAGTTCAAAAGGACTTGGTGTTTACGTTTGCATTCCTCAGACTTCAGGAGAGGACTTTCATCTAGGTCGATGTTCAGTGAATGTTGTTAAAGTGAATTAAGTTTATATGTAAATTAAGATGGTTATGTATATATGTGATAGAATTTTAAATCAGAAAACCCAATAAAGAAAATAGGACTAAATTTATTTAGTATTTCACTTAAGTGTCAGTTTTGGGATCTAACTTCCATTAACTAATAGGGTATTAGAATATTTACCTGATGTAAAGGAATTTACCCCAGGTTCTCAAATATGTTAATGATGAAGCTGAAAATAGAACATGTAGACTCTAAACGTCCATCTTTTATTTTCAGTGTACAATCCAAAATGAAAGAATCTAGCAGTTTGTGGATGATTATTCTTGCTCATTGGGTCTGCAAGCACAGTATTCAGTGTGATCTAAACTTAGAAAATAAGCATGAAGTGCCCCTCGTTTAATTTGAAATATCTTCTAATATGAATTCTTTTCAACAATACTCATAATACTCCAAATTTTTCTTTTTAAAGAAATTAGAAACAAAATGTTATGGAGGTAGGAGAAATTCTCTTTTTTATTTTTAGTGTTTTAATGATCTGTATGGTGATTTTTATCCTTAAGACTTAACTTTATTATCAAGTCACTGGGATAAAGTTAGTTACCAAAATAAAATTAATGATGGTGGGTTTAGTATTCTTTCAAAGTCCATTGTTTTGTTTTGTTAGCAAATAGTTTAAAGACACAGTTTAAACATCAATATTTTATTTAAAAACTTTTTCTGATTCCTTAAGTATTGTGAAATTATTCCTAAGTCAAGTTTTTTTTTTTTTTTTTTTTTTTTGGGAGAGAATGTGTATAGGGCTTTACTATATAGAGTATGTGTGATTTTAAGAAAATCGAAGTAGTTGTACTGAATTGAACCAATATTTTTCTGTTTTGGATTATTCTTACAACATGTACTAAAGTGCTACAGACAGCCTTGTTACTTTTCTACTCCCTTGCCAATCCCTCACTTCCAACCCCAACCCATGTCTGGAATAGATTATTGTAGGCTCTTGCATTTAACAGCATAATAAAGATGACACCTGTGTGAAAATGTAGTAATGATAAACAGATTAATTTTGCATTTTCTTTTTCAAGGTTAATGTATATAGAAAATACAATGTTTTCGTTTTTATTATTCTTTTTTTAAAAAATGAAAGTTCTCTTTCACTTAACTTTCTTTACTCAGAGTTTTAAATAACACATCTATAAGTAGAAATGGGTTCTGTGAGTTTGGTGAAGAATTGAATGCCACATTGTGAACAATTTAATTTGAAATGCTAAATATTGTTTTGAGTCATCCAACTGTGAAAGATATACTTGGATTATCACCTTCTGGCATAATTTCATAGGTTTTTGAAATCTTTGGAATATCGGGGAAAGGGAAGCTTTCATTGTGACTTTATGCATAAATCACATAGAAATGTCTCAGGTTCTGAGATAAAGTTCAGAAATAATTGTACTAAAATTTATTTTAGTACAATTATTGTAGTAAACCGAGAAAGCCAGATTGTAATCTAATATTCTAATTCCTTGTCAATACTCTGGAAGTCAAATTGTTTACATTTGTTTGAATCCTGGAAACCTGTGGGCCCCAGGACATACAGAGCATCACAGTTGCCTTCTTTCCGCTCAGAGCTGTCTAAGCATTCTCTCTATAGAGGCAAAGGGGACATTCTCCCAGGCTTTGACATAGGGAATTTGTTCGCAATAGAAGAACTTCTAATTTTTACTCCTATGGGATCTAAAGGCTATAGAAATTAGAGATGCTGGATGTGGAGAGTTTTGGGCTAAGATTTTTATGGAAATTTTCTCTTTATCAAACTCTCTGTATACGGTATATGAATGGTATTGGTGTTTTTATGCTGGAAGGAATATTTCCCTCTTAATATAATAATACATTCCTAAGACAACCTGTTGCCATGCATCCATTTTAGCCTCTGTGTAATATTTTTATTGTAATATATCTACTAATAGTATGATGAGGTTAACCCTATACTTATTGTATGAGTGTTTCTGCAGTTTATTTTTACCAAGTTTTAGCCTTGGGAAATTTTTGAATTGTTTAGTACAATTATTTCTGAACTTTATCTCAGAACCTGAGACATTTCTATGTGATTTGTGCATAAAGTCACTATGAATTTTTCCAGGTTTATAGCTTTAATATTATCCCTTAATTCTTGAGACCTAAAAGCAAGGTAAATTTCATGTGGTGAACTCAGCTATTTGCATGAATAGAGAGGAAGCCAGTTATTTGCATTTGACTTGGAAGAATTTGTTCACCCTTTTAATAGCTTCCTTTGTTTGGTTATTGATATAGACAGCATTGCATGTTCAACTGTTTTTTTTCTGTTTCTTTTTTGAGTCAGAGTCTGGTGCTATTGCCCGGACTGAAGTGTGATGGCGCAATCTCAGCTCACTGCACCCTCTGCCTCCTGGGTTCAAGTGATTCTCCTGCCTCAGTCTCCTGAGTAGCTGGGATTACAGGCACCCTGCCACCACACCTGGCTAATTTTTTCTATTTTTAGTAGAGACAGAGTTTCATTATGTTGGCCAGGCTAGTCTCAAACTCCTCACATCGTGATCTGCTTGCCTCAGCCTTGAAAGTGCTGGGATTACAGGTGTGAACCACCACAACCGGCCCTCCTCTTGATCTTGTAAATTCACCTATTATGTCCTTTACATATTGGTTTGCATTTCTGCTTGTACCACACTGGTTGTCAAAAAGTTGTTTGCAATTTTATCAAAGTATCATCGTCATCCTACTCCTGTCCCCTAACTTGGATATATGCTTATATAGTTCATTTTTTTTTAAGGCAAGGTCTTACGCTGTTACCAAGACTGAACTCAAACTCTTGTGCTCAAGTGATCCTCCTGCCTTATCCTCCCAAAATGCTGTGATTATAGACATGAGCCACTGTGCCCAGCCTAAATAGTCTTTTCACTTTTAACATTTTTTTTTATTGTGGCAGAAACTGAAATAAATTACTTCCAAAGTCTCTTCCGTTTCTATAAAAGACAATATCATAGAGCAGTCTGAAGTTTTATTTTTATTTTATTTTTTTAGAGTTTGCAGTCAGACTGGTGTGAGGTGGAATCTAATTTCTGCCACTTATTAAATATATTCTTTGAGTAATCTAGTTAAGCTCTTCAAGTCTACAAGTGGCAGTAATAATAGTACTTATAGAGTCATTTTGACATTTAAATCAGTTTAGTGGTGTCTAGCAAACAGTAAGTCCTCAGTATGTTCTATGGATATACTCTACTCATTGTCCTTTTTGTCATATCTATCATTGTTAAATGGATTCTAAATTCTATGTCTTTTCAGATTGATTGATTTTTTTTTCCTTTTCTTTTTAAAAAGTATTTGCTGCCTTTAAAAAATAAATCATTAATCTGGTTCCTTTATGAGTATTTTTTACTTGGCTCTAGATGCATACCAAGTTTAATGAAATTTTGAACATTTTTCCTTCAACATGTGAAAATCTTAAGTTTTCTAGGAATATACCCTTTGATTCTCTGCCCTGGCATCTTTTACTGCATCACCTAATTCCACTCTGTATTTGGCCCAAAGTGCTGCAGTTACTGACTCTTTTCTGTTAACATTATGCCCACAGATCACATGAATTTTTGAGTGCCCACATGCAACTGGGCATCTTGTTAGTTGCTGAGAACACAGATTTAAATAAGAGGTGATTTTTTTCCCTCTACATGCATAGGGGAAAATAGAGACAAATTAGTTAATGTAAAAGTATGACTATGTAACTATGTGACCATGTAACTATATAACTATACTATGAGGAGGTTGTGAACAGAGTGCTATGGAAGCATCTAGGACTGGGCTTCGTTATTTATTGCCCCAATCATACTGCATAACAAAACATTGTAAAACCTCAGCATTTATGATCGTATGTCTAGGACAGTAGATGAGGCAACCCCAGGAATCTCAGCTGGGCTCTGTTATCTATCTGAGGGTCAGCTGACTGCCAGCTGATCTAGGATGACTCAACTGGGATGACTGGGGTGACTGAGCTCTGCTTCATGTGTCTCTAATTTTCTAGCAGATTAGCCTGGTCATACTTTCGTGACAGTGCCAGAGTGCAAGAGCATAAGTTGAAATGCTTAAGTACTTCTTAGCTTCAGCCTGCTGATAATATCCCATTGGGCAAAGAACATAACAGGGTTGAGCTCAGGGTTATAGTGCAAGGCGACTTAAAGTTACGTGGCAATGGGAATGGATATAGCATGAGGTGAAAGGTGGGTTAGGGCGATCAGTGCAGTATGCTGTAGAGGAGCAAATGACTATTAGGGAAAATTTCCCAACGGTCGTACTCCTTGAACTAAGTTTTGAAGGCATTGGCTGAATGGAAGAAGAAACAAAGACTTATTTGACAGAGGAAATATGTACAAAAGTGAGAAGACATGAAACCTATCGTATGGTCAGCTATCCATAGGAAGTTTGATACATCAGGAACAAACGGTGCATGGCTAGAAATAAGGCCAGAACCAGAAAGAAGCCAGATTTCAAAGACTTTTATATTATAAACAGAGGAGTTTGAAAGTTGTAGAATTCTGTGAAGGCTCTAAGCTAGGGTCTTAACTACTGTTTTATTTATATTAACTTATAAATAACTAATTGCCTGGTATTGCCTGTTAATATTTTTATTTGCTACCACAGAGCTAGTACCTATGAGCACACTTAATAGTGTATAGGCTGGTAGCTGGTAGGTACATAGATGTATGTTTTCGCTAGTATTTTTAGTATACATAAAGACTTTATATGTTCATTATAAGCTTTTACAAGTACATACTGAGCTTTCAAAGTAAAATTTAAAAATTCATGTGAGTTTTAGTGCTAAAAATGTATATAAATATCTATAAAGGGTTATTTATGCATGCCAGTATTTTAAGTTATAGACTGTAAACTAAAGTAAAACTGAAGGATCATTTAATATTTGCTATATGTTTATTCTCAGTAGAATTGCATCTTAACACCTTTCTCATGTCATCACTTTTTTATCCCTGTCCTAGAGAACAAACTGAAAATACATTTCTTCTAGATATACTAAATTTCATTTTTATTTGAGGAATACAGTATTGTTGAGACTAAAGATAAACTTTTCCTTACTTTTCTTAAAAGTGACTGATCATGATAAAAAATTGTCTTACATACTTCCTGATTCAAACAAAAGCCCTTTGTGAAAGAACTAATGGAATATATTATGTAGTACGACTGGAATATATTATGTATTTTCCTATTGGCAGTCACAGATACTTACAAAATTTTCAAGTTGCTTAATTAGAAATACAACAACTGCATTATTTCCATATTTTAAAAATTATGGTTTTACTCATTCAGTATTATATTCTATGAGACCAAACATTGTTTTTGGTGACAAATTAGATTTTGCAACTACAACTACATTAGCAAAGAGATGATATACGGTAGTGGTATTAATTATTGCCAGGTGGTTTTTCTAGAATGCTGTGTAAGGAAGTGTAATTAAGTTATAGTTGTGGCATGAGTTTGCTTTATTTTTTTAAATGTTGGGTAAAGAAGATTCTAGCCATTATACCCTGGTGAACTTGACATTAATCTGAAGAAAAATTTTGGAATCTATAATTACTAGGAACTTGCATGAGCTCATACTTTGTATCGGAATAAAATAATTTCGCTTTCATTAGAAAGTTGTTGGACAGTAAACATTTCAATGAGATGTTTGATGTCGTCTTTTCTGATGTTCTGCTGGATGAGATGGAGAGTTATATTCCAAAGACAGCTCGAAAGCTGGTTCAGCTCTTCCCAGCCCATAAAGTATTGATTACTGGATCTGTTGTTTCAAGGATATCTCTTTGCTACAGGGCTTTATAATTGGCCTATGACTTGTTCAACACTTAGAGGTTTGCATTCATTTGGTTTGTTTACTAAAAGTTTTATAACTTTTTTTTTAAATGAAAGCTTGGGTTGGACCCCAATATATAAATCAAATAAATGCCGAACTGCTCCTATTCAAGTAAGAACTGAAAGCGGTCGTAGTTTTGCAAAGTCTTTTCAAAGATATACCATTTACACTGAGACTGATATTATAAGAAATAGGAAGTCTTTAACCTTGAATAAGACTAGAGGGGATGCATGGTTTCTTCAAGTAGATCAGTGGTTGCCTTTGGCTGAGGATGGGAAATGGGAGTGACTGTAAATGGGCATGAGACATTGTTTTGGAATGATGGAAATGTTTTCAAAGTAGATTGTGGTGATGATGGTAAAATCCTGTAAATTTACTAAAAGTCATTGAATGGTACACTTTTAAACAACTGAATTTTGCAGTATGTAAATGATAATAAAGCTGCTTAAAACAAATGCTGTTTAGCAAAAACAAAACAAAACCAGACCTTTAAAGTAAGCTTTCTTTATATTTTTGAAGACCTGTTATGTAAAAGGATTTGTCATTTCATCTAGCTCCAGGGGACAAAGCTAATCCCACTATATAGAAATTATTAAAGACCCAGAATTTCACTTACTAGAAGAAATACTCTTCAAGATGCAGAGGGACAGGCTTAGTGATAGTGTGTTGCAGAGTCTTTAAGAGGTTTAAATGACATAATACATGTAAGTATGCCTGTCTCTTAATACATACTTAGTGTTTAAAGAAAAATTAATACAGATAAAGATAAAAGAGTATGTGTGTATAATTTTTTAGAGAGAGAGAGAGAGAGAGAGAACATGTGCACAATTGTGCCAAAATGTTAACAATTGGTGATTCTAGGTGAAAGATTTATAGGTGTTCATTGCACTGTTATTTCAGCTTTTCTGTTGTTTAGAAATCTTTCAAGATAAAACGTGAGAAGGAGGAGAGGACGGGAGGTTAGGCTGACAGGTTTGTGAGAGCAAACTTTGTCAAATGCTGTGAAAAATAAGCCTGTCATTCAGTATCTGAAATAAAAAGAAAACCAGATTTATTGCTTCTTATCACAAAGGAGGGATACATGCTGGTCAAGCACAGTTTCTTAGTAAGGAAGGCTGCTGACTTTCTGTTGAGTTTTCAGGAAGCATTGAGTTCAGAGATTGGCGGTGTTCTGGAGTTGACATCATCTATAAAAGAGAGATGAGAATGTTGTTGATTGGTTGGCACTTAGGTGTGTGTTTATTGGAATGAGTCTGTTCTTAGTTCTGGTGGCTGTTTATTACCATGGCTACAAAAAATCAGTCATGTCTTTTAAGTTTGTGGAAACTTTAAAAATTCTCAGTATGATATTCAGTTCCTGATATGATGTAGACCCAGTATTCAATAAATATTCATGAATAAGTAAATTTTTAAAAAACTCACAGTGCTTGCCATTATCATCTCATTGTTAAAAACTGAAGAACTTGACTTTGAAGTTCTAACATCTTCAGAAACCACCATCATCACCTTATTGTTAAAAACTGAAGAACTTGGTGTTGAAGTTCTAACATCTTAGGCTGCATTTTATTTGGAATCTCTCACGAAAGTCCTTAAGTTATCTTGGACGTTGTTTTGTTTGCTTGATTAAGTCAGTGTTTCCTAATTTTTTTTTTCAATGCTATAAAACTATATGGGCTTAGAAAAGGATTCCATAACCAATAAATACATTTAAAATCAAAAGTTTCTTTTCTGCAGAACCTCTCAGAGTAGCTAATATGGTAACATGCATTGCAAATCTAGAGAATAAAATATGTCATTTTCCAAGCTCATTTAACTATAAAATACTTTTTTTTCTGGATACTGTCAGTGTGAAAAATGTGTTACATTATGTCACATTTATATCCATTTTGTATTGACAATTTTCTAAAGATCTGATGGTAT
The DNA here is from genome assembly GCF_009761245.1 of Sapajus apella. Taxonomy (NCBI): domain Eukaryota; kingdom Metazoa; phylum Chordata; class Mammalia; order Primates; family Cebidae; genus Sapajus; species Sapajus apella. The sequence continues at coordinate 3,170,543 of NW_022436981.1, read as the reverse complement.
GAAAATCTCTTATCTCTATGTGACTATCTCATACCAAGTAATTCTGACACTGTTGCTGAGTCTCTGGGTAAATCTTTTGAATTTCTTGAATCTCTCTGTTTCCGGGTTCATGTAATATGGGAGAAACTTTCCTTTTGGCATGCTTTACAGTTTGTTTTAAATGATAGGTGAGAAAAGTTCTCTATGACTATAAGTTGTTGCTGTTATTATAGTGTATCTATTTTCAGTGTTATAGGAAGTTAGTTTTTTGGCTAAATTTCGGTCAAAATAAGATAGTAAAGTACATTAAATGTTTTGGAGGCTTAATAGATACTTGTTTAGCATGGTGTTGTACAACGAGATCTGGAAGAATTTTCAGGAAGCATTGAGTTCAGAGATTGGAAGCAAAAGTCCTAGCTTTTGCTTCTAACTGGACTTGTGACCTTGAGATGACTATTTAACCTCTTGGACTTTCATTTTCCATCTGTTTAAAACAAAATGAATGGACTACATAATCTTTTAGATTCTTTTTTGACCTAACATTCAATGATTGCTGTACATATCTTTCCTATTCCTCAAATAGGGAGGGTTTATAATAATTTGTTTTATGCTGCTATCAAGAGTTTGAAGATGGGAATATTTGCTTCTTAGAAACATAGGATATATGAGGAAAAATGTCCTGTGAATTGTTAGCGGAAATTCATAAAGATATTCTACTAGTTTTGTAAACTTTCTCAGATGCACATTTTCATGCACTGGAGATGAGTTTTCTTTTATGAGCTACCTTATAAACAATTATGGATGAGCTTTTTTATGTTAGTCTTAGTTTTTATAAAATTTTCCAATATATATTTTTCTTTTCCATTTCTTAAAAGCTATTTCTTTCACAAATCAGATCTTAATAAATATATGTTTTACTATTTCACACTGCCTGCGTTCCATACTTTACATCTCCTGATTCTGTTCTACGTTTTTTTCTGTCATCTTTCTAACATATAAATTATTTATTTAGTAATTTATTAGTTATATTGTTTGGTGTATCCTTTCCTCACTGGAACGTAAACTCTACTTATTTTTTGTCTGTTTTCTTCACTGATATGTTCCAAGCAACCAGAACAGTGCCAGGCACATACCAGGCAATCAGTCAATATTTGATGATTGAGTGATCAATACCTATAGGTAATAAGTATTTACCTTTTCAAAATTTTATACTCTCTTACCTTTTATTTTAAACATATATGTGTATCTGTATTTTTTTACATCAGCATTATTTATTTTATATCATAAATAAGAATTTTGCTTTTTTATATCTTCACATGTTTATATTGATTTCACGGTGTTTTATAAAATTCTAAAAGTTTTCTGAAAGTTCAGTTAAAATATATGAATGTTTACTATCAGAAGGGAAATGGGAAAATGGATGTTGAGAAATCAAGCAAGCAATAAGAAAAATCATACTGCTAAGAAATCTGTTGTCTTAGATGTTTGACTTTTTTTTTTTTAAGATGGAATCTTGCTCTGTTGCCCAGGCTGGAGTGCAGCGGTGCAATCTTGGCTCACTGCAACCTCTGCCTCCTGGGTTCAGGCGACAATCCTGCCTCAACCTCTGTGCTACCACGCCCAGCTAATTTTGTGTTTTTAGTAGAGACGGGGTTTCACCATGTTGACCAGCCTGGTCTCCAACTCCTGACCTCAGGTGATCCACCTGCGTTGGCCTCCCAAAAGGCATGGATTACAGGCTTGAGCCACCACGCCTGGCCTTATTTGATACTTTGATTTACCTATCACTTGGGCTTTCTCAGAGCTATTGTTAATAGAATTCGTTTCTCCCTTTGAAAACAGGTGGATAAAATCGTAGAGTTGTGAAAGTCAAAACCGTTAAAATTTGAAGAGCAAGGCTAATTTGTAGGGTTTATAGCTTTCCAATATTATTAAATGACTCATCACGGCTAAATTTCTGCACTTTTATTCCCGACTTTGGATAGTGGGCAAGTCAATATCATCAAATATTGGGTAAGAAAGACGTAAACAGTATAATGTCTGTTTTTACATATATCATCTAGTATTAGGTTAACTGACTGGAGTATACGGTAGTGCTGTAGCCTGCTATTCACTCTAATTCCATTTAGGAGAATTTCTTGGGTATTATAGTAATACCTAGTCTATAAAAGTATAATAAAAAAATGCTTTGAAGGGGGAAAAATCTCCTTTTGGGGAAAGCAAGTTACCCAGATCCTTTTTACACCAACCAATGGTCACACAGTGTCCATTCCAAAGTAATGTCAATTACCTGAGGTAGGAAAACATCCAAAAAAAACAGAGCTAAATAAAAAAAAAAAAAAGTAACTAGCTCCCACCACAGCAATTGCTTAACCACAGTATCCAGAATGATTTAACCACATTAGAGTCTGTAGCCAGTGGCAAGTATTGAAAGCAACTCAGCTTCCAAGAAGATGTACACATGGCAGCAAAGAAGCATCTCTTTGTCCTTTCTTGATGTTTGGTTTCTAGATGCTTTATGAGCAGATCTGCTTGTAGGCCTTGTGTGCTTGATGACTGGCCCAGCAGGCTCTCTCACAAATCATCACCAAACTTATTCCATTTGCTTCTTTTTTCAGAGTCTCTTTAATTAAAGCTTAATCAGTCCTCCCCCTCTTAAAAACTTAGTCATTCCCCTCTGTTCTTAATTAGGGCTTGAAAATTTAAACACAAATATTTCAGACTCAAAGTTAGACCTGTTAAATATACTGAAAATGAATAATGTAAAATTCTGTAATATGTTCAATACCCCTCCATTTTTTTTTTAATGGACAGTGACATGTTTCTTGGAAATTATTTCTACATATAAGGCCTGGGATAAACTGTAGCCTTATTTTCCTTCCTTCAATTATTTTTATTTATATCATTCTGTTACTCATTTTTAACATGTTTTCTTTTTCTTAATGTCATGATTTCTCCACGGTTTACTCTGATTTAATTTTTTCGTAACAGTGTTGCGCCATTCTTGAAGATACAGTCTTTCAGATTTAAGGATTATAATTGAATCAGATATATTTGATTCAAAATCAAGTTTCTGAAAGGTATCTTTAAAATTATCTAATCTAGTCCCCTCCTTTTACTGTTGAGAAACTAAGGTGCCAGGAGAAGTCACCTGATCATTGCAATACTTCTTAGTAGGAGAGTGGGAACTAGAATCAGATCATCTAACATCCAGGATATTTGCATGGTTTCCAACTGTTCCTTCTTTGTAGCTGATGTCCAGAATATAGTGTGACTTCTAGCAGGATTATTGTAATCTTTTTAGTTGGATACAGGCCCTGTGAACTTCATCTGTTTTTCTGGGCTCAAATCTCTGGCTGATCATTTTTGGTACTATTTGTTTCTCTGAGTAGGGGCCATGACTACAATGAGATGTCAGCTGGGCACCTACTGATCCACTGACTCTCATGAACTTCATCCTCAACATCAGAGTATGGAAGAACATTATCTTCAGATGAAGGAATAAATGTCCCATATGCTGTTTCTGTTTTGAGACTTTAGAACTGAAATAACAAGGGTAATTGTTTGAAAGCAAGCATATAAGTTTTCTTTATTGTTAATTCATTCCCTTAACAAATGAGACTGTTTTCTGGCTTATTATTATTATTATTATTATTGGTGGTAAGTATGCCATGACTTTCTAATACTAATTAGGCTGATTTACTTGGTACAGAATATTTTGGAAGACCCCTCAATCCCAGGCAAACTAGGTTGGTTGGTCATGCTGATAACAATGTATGTATATATGTTAGCGAATGCAAAAAGATTTTCTAATGCTAATAAATATATTTTTAAAATACTGTTTATTTTTACCTCCTTTGACATTTCTCTTTTGTGTTTGTTTTATGCTATGTTTTTGTTATATACATTTGTATAACTTGAAAAGAAAGAAATACACACACAGATATGCACACACATTGCATATACTTGCTCAAAAGGTATTTCTTTTCCGCTTATAGTTTATGCCATTAAAAAGAGTTTGGAGTTGATTGATTTTCACAGTTGGGGATATGTATATGTGAGGAGGATGGGTCAATGGATACATAATCAAACACATGCATTTACATAGAATCCAGAGGTTAGCAAAAGATTTTGGCAAATGAAATGATGCTTTAGAATTTATAGAGATTAAAAGAGTTATATTTGGGTATCATCTTAGCATAGATTACTAACCAAAGATGTCACATGTAGGCTCAAAATAAGTAAGCTCCTTTGTTTTTAAGAAATTTTTGTCCTTTTTTTTTTTTTCAACCTGATGTTAGAAACCACTGAAAAGGGGTTCTGTTGTTTTTTTGAGAGCAAAATGACTATAGACATTTATTGTGTATTTTGATAGGTGTCTATTTAAAGGATCTCCCCTAATTTTAGAGAGTATTAGGTATATACATAACACAAAAATGTTAACAGGGTTAGTCACAAATTCTACTGGCTTTTTAAAACAGTATCCAGTGGTTTTGTTCAGCATTCATCCTCCTGGATCTCAGTATAAGTATGCAGAATAAAGAGTGTAACTTCACCTTCTGAATGCCCTTGTTTGTTTCATACTTTGATTATTCAGGTATGTATAGGCTTTGTAGGTCTGATTCTGCAGTTTGTTGGTCCTGCTCACTCTCATTCATGATGACTTAATTCCTGGTACATGTAGTGTTTTGATTTTGAATTTGTGATCCTTGATATGTCATCCATGAGAATTCTTTCAGTTATTTGTTTGAAATACGTTCTTCAAGAAATGAGTTGCGTTTGTTTCTACAAGGTACCTGTGGATACTATCAATATAAATCACTTTAAATTAATGCATGGCCTTCTTTTTTTTTTTTTCCATTTATTTATTTTATTGCATTTTAGGTTTTGGGGTACATGTGAAGAACATGCAAGATTGTTGCATAGGTACACACGTGACAGTGTGATTTACTGCCTTCCTCCCCATCACCTACATCTGGCATCTCTCCCCTTGCTATCTCTCCCCACCCCCCACCGTCCCGCCCCTGTTTCCCTTCAACTGACCCCAGTGTGTAGTGCTCCCCTCCCTGTGTCCAATGCATGGCCTTCTTTTAAGGCTGTATGGGCAGCAGATATTCTAGCATCATGGAAGTGAATTTATGGTTAACAATTCCTAAGGAAGATTTTTTTCCTTTTTTTCCTCCTCTCCCACTCAAAGCTTTGGGTGAGGTATGCGAAGTGCATACTCTGGAATGGGTATTTTCCTAGTTCACACATCGAGGATATCACCGTCACTGAACGTTAGGTTTCTTGATGCTATATTGACTTCTCAAACTGATTTCCTACCTTTCTTGTGGCCTCAAATTCTTTTCTATACCTTGAATTCTCTACTAGTTCAAGACAGACTCTAGGTTACTGTCGTTAGGTAGGTGCCTTCAGAATAAATGTTGGTGGTTCAGTGCTCTATTATCTTATAGAAATGTCTTTTCATCTTGTCTGACTTCGGTTTTGTCTTCTCTACTGCTTTTTAAAGCATACTTTAAATATAAGTTTTTAATATGTTATTGTACAGTTTCAAGTATTTTTTACCAAGAAGATATTCTTTGAATATCTAGTCTACTTTTAAGTTTTAAAAAGGGGGCTTTTAAGGCCAGCCTTGTAATCCAGTCTTGAAAATCTGTTTTTATGTAATTACAAGTCATATTCAATGATATTTACCTAAATTTTTCTTATTAATTTTCAAAGCTGATTACATCATACACTTTTATAACTTTCTATGTGGCTCTTACTAGCTTTTGTATTGGTAATTGGGATGTGGTTAATGATTTGCTGGTTGCCAGTGTTGTGAAGTAGTTGTTAATATTTTGCATTTTTAGACAGTAAATTTCCTTTAAAAAATACTGTGCAAATCCAGAAAGAGCATAGATAACACTGTCCTTTTCTTCAGACTTTGCAACTTGAGTAGGAAAGATTTTCTTTTCTTTTTTCTTTATTATTAAACAGGGTCTGACTCTGCTGCCCATGATGGGGCGCAGTGACATGACCTTGGCTCACTGCAACTTCTGTGTCCTGGGGTCAAGCCATCCTCCCACCTCAACCTCCCAAGTGGCTGGGACTATAGGCACATGCCACTGCTTCCGGCTAATTTTAGTATTTTTTGTAGAGGTGGAGTTTCACCATGTTGTGCGGGCTGGTCACAAACTCCTGGGCTCAAGTGATTATCCTCCCCGGCTTCCCAAAGTGCTGGGATTAAAGGCATGAGCCACGACGCCTGGCCAAGATCTCATTTTCTTTGTCTAGAGAAAATTGCACATCCATTCAGACATTTGAGAGAATAATTTATATTCTCCTTACTAAGGTGATTCATGTAATAAATATCTTTCACTTTTTGCCTTTCTTAGTTTTATAGTCCTTAATATTGTTGGGTTTAAATTATTTTGCAGGTATTCTTTAGGTGATGCTAGAAGGCCTCTTCATGAAACAGCAGTTTTGGTTGAAGATGTGGTACACACTCAGTTAATTAATCTGGTAAGAACATTAATTTAATTTGATTCAGTATCTATTCTCTGCATTCTTTTATTAGGATTGTAACCCAACACTTTGAAAAAATATTTTATTTACATCTTGAATTCTTTTTTGTCAGCATTATTAAAGTATAATTTATATGTAACAAAATTTACTAGTTTAATGCAAAATTTGCTGAGCCTCGACATTTGATGTTATAATATTAACTTATAACACAACCATGATACAGAAAATTTGCATCATCTAAAACAAACCCTTGTTCCCCTGGGCAGTCAGCAGCTATCATCATCACAGCAAAAAGATTAGGACTCACTGAAGGCTCAGATGGTTGTTAGCATTTTGTAACAATGAAGTATTTTTAAATTAAGGTGTGTACATTATGTTTTAGACATAATGCCATTTGACAATCGACTATAGTATAGTGTAAACATAGCTTTTATATGCACTGAGTAACCCCAAAATTTGTATACCTACTCTGTACCCACAAAAATTAAAAGTTAAAAATTAAAAAAATTTGTCTGACTGCACTTTATTACAGTGGTCTGTAACTGAACTTATAGTATCTCTGAGGTATGCCTATACCACGTTTAAAGAGAAATTCATTCATATTACCTTCTAGTTCTTGTATGATTTTATTTTTACTTTTAGATCATTAATATATTTGTTGTTTATTCTTGTTATTTTGTGAGATATGGATCTAATTTTATCTTTTTCCAAATGGGAACCCAATTTTACCATCACCATGTATTTCAAAATTTATCTTTTCCTTAGTGATTTGAAATGCGTTCTTTATAATATACTAAATTTACATATATATTGGTATCTGTTTCTCGTTGTATATGTTATACTAATGGTTTACTATATGTATATCCTAGTATGGTGTTATTACAGGTTTTATAGCATATTTTAATGATTATTAGGGCTAAACTTCTTGGTAGTCTTTTTTTTTTTTTCAGTGTTTTCCCGGCTATTCATGTATGTTTATTGTTCCTCATGGATATTAGTAGCAACTTGTCTAGCTAATAATAAATTTTCATTGGTATGTTTATTGAGATTACAAGATTTTATAAGTTAAGGAGAACTGCATCGTTATTAAAATCTTGAATCATTCTATGAATATGGTATATCTACATTTGTTTGAAACTACTTTTGTGTCTTTTAAGTTTTGTTTTAACATTTTTCTTTTAGCTTCACACACTTCTTGTTAAGTTTTTTTTTAAGTATTCCATCTTTGTTGCTATCGTCAATGGATTTTTTTCTGTGACTAACAGCTGAAAACATTAAAAAGTTTAATGAAATACATAAATCTACAGGTTCAAGATGAGTGAACTCCACTTAGAACAAATCCAAAGAAATGCATGTTCAAACTGCTGAACAGTAATAGCATAATACAAATTTTAAAGCCTGACAGGTTTATTATTATAGGGGAAGTATGATTTGAAAGATAGTGGAATTCTTATCAGAAAACATGCAGGCTCGAATGAAATGGTACAACAGTTTTAAAATACTGAATGTAGGATATTAGATTGACGATTCTTTTTATCTATATAGCCCTCTCCCCTTGTTTACATGTCCTCCTGTCTTATAAGGACACCAGATATTTACTATTTAGTGGTATTGTTATTCGTATTAAATCTATGTATGTTAATTTTATATTACAGTGTTGTCACTTTTCCTGTAAAGCCAAATGCTTTTAAGGAACGAAGACAAAAAAAAAAGGAAGCATATGTCCTATTTTGTATTTACCCACATATTTACCATTTCCCATGCTCATTCTTCATTCTCACAGATTTTTGTTGCCATTTCAGTCATTTCCCTCAGCCTGAAGAAGCCTTGTAACTTTTTTTTGTAGTACAGCTTTGCTAATGATGAAGTCTTAAATTTTTTTCATCTGAACATATCTTTATCTTTGTTCTTTAAGTATGTTCGTCCCTACATGGAATTCTAGGTTGATAATCTTTTCCTTGCAGCTTTTTGAATATGTCATTCTAATAATTTCTGACCTGCATTAATTTCTGACAACAATGTAACTGTTATTCATTTCTTTCCCTGTATGTAACATGTAGTTTTTTCCTGGCTGCTCTCAAGATATTGTCCTTATCTTTGGCTTTGAGTAGTTTGCTGTCTCTAGGACTGATTTTTTAAATCATTATCTTCCTTGCAAGTTTGTTTTTCTTGTTGACACTAGGTATCAATTTGTGGAAGTTTTCAGCCATAAGTTTTACCATTTGACATTGTTTCACAAGGCTCTCACGGCCTTTAGTGTTTCTCCAAACTTTCTGCCCCTTTTCCTTCTATTGTTTTGTTTTGTTTGACTTTGGTAATTCCTATTGATCTATCTTTAACTTTACTATTTTTTTTCTGCCATCTGTAATATGCTGTTTAGTCAGTGCTAATGTGATTTTCAGTTTAGCCCATAGTATTTTCTATTGTAGTATCTGTTTGAAAATGTGTCTTACTGAGTCTAAACTCCTTTTGAATTATGGATATGTACTCTTATATTCCATTTTAAATATAGAACTTGAAACATTATTTGATGACTGCTACACTAGTATAAACAAGAAATAGTATGTGCTTCTACTTATAATGAGAGATCCTCTTATTACAATAGATGCTTACCTCTCCTTACCCATTTAATATTTGAATGGTAATTTTGATGCCTATTTATGAGATTCATCCTGTCCAGATTCCACTAAATATTACATTGAATGATATACCAGCTAGACATAAACCTTGTTTTGTTACCTTTACAATATCCAGGCATGTGTCAGAGTGGGTTCTTCAGAGGAAAGGAAGAATTATAGAGAATAGTTATTTTTAAAAAGTCAGTTCTTTTTAACCATAGAATATTATGCAGTCATTATAAATTATATGTGTGTGTTTTGTGCTCTTCATTTAAATCTCCTTGTAGTTCTTTATCCATCTACCTATTAAGACCAATTTTTTTCCTGTAATTCTTTCAACATTTTTTTTTTTTTGAGAGGGGGTCACTCTGTTGCCCAGGCTGGAGTGCAGTGACACGATCTCAGCTCACTGCAGCCTCTGTCTTTGAGGTTCAAGTGATTCTCCTATCTGAGCCCCCTGAATAGCTGAGATCACAGGTATGCCACCACGCCCAGCTAATTTTTTGTGTTTTTAGTAGAGATGAGGTTTCCACATATTGGCCAGGCTGGTGTTGAAAACTTGACCTCAGGTGATCTGCTTGCCTTGACATCCCAAAATGCTGGGATTATAGGCATGAGCCACCACACCCAATCGGTATTTTTATAACAGCTTTGTTGAAGTATTTATAGTCTAAGTTCAGTAACTATACCACATTGGAAGCCATTTATATTGACTCTGCTTTTTACTTAGTAGGCGTCATTCTTTTTTTGTTTGTTTGTTTGAGACAGAGTCTTGCTCTGTCACCGAGGCTAGAGTGCAGTGGTGTGATCTCTGCTCACTGCAGCCTCTCCCTCCTGGGTTCAAGCGATTTTCCTGTGCTGGGACTAGAGGCACATGCCACCACACCCAGCTGATTTTTTGTATCATTAGTAGAGATGGGGTTTCACCTGGCTAGCCAGGATGGTCTCGATCTCCTGACCTTGTGATCTGCCTGCCTCGGCCTCCCAAAGTGCTGGGATTACAGGCGTGAGCCACCGCACCTGGCCAGATGTCATTCTTCTGGGTTTTTTTTTTTTTTTTTCCATGTCTAATATTTGTGTTTTTAAAAGTGGATATTTTATATAATACACTATTGTGACTCTTCTGAAGACTTTTTGTTGTTTTTGTTTTAGCTGGCAGGTAACTTGCCTGGACATAAAATGTTCACTCTCCCATATTGTAGACAGCAGCTCCCCTGTCTCCTTAATTCTTACTGCTTTCTGCTGCTGTTTTTTCCCGTTTTTTCTGGCTTTCCCCTTTTGTGTCTCTCTGAAACTTGCACATTTGAACTTTTGAGAAGAAAGGGAAAAATATGGGCAAATTGTTTTTTAAGTGTTGATACTCCCTTACTGTACAATACTAAGTAATTAGTATACATTATATTGTTTTCTAAATTTTTAAATTTATTGTTAAAATTACATAGGAAAAAAATCCATGTTTTGTTTTATCAGTTTTTTTATGTTTTGTCAAATGTGCAGTCTTATAACCACAACCAAAATTGATTCAGAGCAGTTTCATCACTCCCCAAAAAATTCTCTCTTTCTACCCATTGTCAAACTTTTCTACCTTAACCAGCCTCTGCCACCATGAGGTCCCCATTGTTTGTCACAGAAGGAGAAGACTTCTCATTTAATTCTTATTGTCTGTGCTTGGTAAGCATTGCTAGATTCATACTCCCTTTGGCTTCAATACAGAGGATGAGTAGAAAATAAAAATGAAACTTACTGCCAGTTTTATTTTTGCTTTTAGTATCATTTTTAATAAACACATAATTTTACATATTTTGGGGGTATAATGTGATACTTTGATATATGTATACAATGTGTAATGATCATATTAGGGTATTTAGCATATCCATTACCTTAAACATCTATGATTTCTTTGTGTTGAGAATATTCAAAATCTACTCCTCTAGCTATTTGGATATATACAATAAGTTCTTGCTGTCATAGTCACCATATAGTGCTATGGAACACTAGAACTGATTTCTCCTAACTACCTGTTTATCTGTGAGCAACTCTTTGGCTATAATTCCCCACTTCCCTTTCCTCACCTCTAGTAGCCACTATTCTATTTATAGGTAAATACCGCATGTTTTCACTGATATATGGAAGATAAAAAAGTTGATCTCATAAAAATATGTGCCTGGCTTATTTCTCTTAATATAATGTCCTTTAAGCTCTTCTATGTTGCCACAAATGACAGAATTTCCTTATTACGGTGAAATCATATTTCTTTGTGAATATATACCACATTTTTGATACTCATTCATCTGTTGATGGACACTGCAGTTGATTTCATGTCTTGGCTATTGTAAGTATTGCTGGAATAAACATGTGAGTGCAGGTATATCTTCAGCATACTATTTTTCTTTGTGTATGGACCCAGTATTGGGATTGCTAGATCATATGGTAATTCTATTTTTAGTATTTCTCCCATCTTGCAGGTCGTCTTTTAACTCTTGATTTTGTGTAGAAGATGATTAGTTTAATATAAATCCATTTGTCTATTTTTGATTTTGTTGCCTGTACTTTCAAGGTCCATTTCATAAAGGATTTTCCCAGAACGGTGTCCTGAAGCGTTTCCCATATGCTTTCTTCTAGAACTTCATAGTTTTGGGTCTTTGATTTTAAGTCTTTAATCCGTTTTGAGTTGATTTTTGCGAATGATGAGAGGCAGGGGTCTAGTTTGTTTTTCTGCATATAGATATCCAGTTTTTCCAGCACCTTTTATTGAAGAGACTCACCATTCCCCAAGGAATATTATTGTCTTTATTTGTTTGTTCTGCTGTATGGGAATTCCTATCTGGCTAAGCGTTTAGCCACACAATCTAAAATGATATGTAAATGGCCCTCAGGTGTTCTTTGCACATCAAAGTTAAATTTTTTAAATTATCCTGAAAACAAAAGTATAGATGAAGTCATCATTTCATTTCTTTTTCAGATTGTCATTTACTGTTTTGAATGCTTTTCTGCTTTAATAAATTATTAGGCATTTCTTTTCATGTTTTAATCATTTTGTTTAGCACTCTTATTTATTGACACTAATGTAGTTCTGGTTATAGTGATATAAAGATGAATAAGAGTTTACATTTTGTCAGGGACGTAAACACATAGAAGGTAATTTTAAAATATTATGGTAAGTGGTAATGCTGATTTCCAGAGTGAGATAAGGATTTTGAGAAGAGATACCTTGTCTGGGTTGGAATTCTTCATGTATTTGTTTATTCATGTCTATAATAAATGGTAAATCTTTCATAGGATTCATCATATATTAAGTTGAATTGAGGAAAGGAAGCCTTAGAATAGAGGTTATAAACTGTTGACCCAAAATGTAACATAGAAACATGTTTTATTCCATTTGCACTATGTTGTTTTTTTTTTTTTTTTTTTTAAAGAAAAACATTGACTCCAAGATTCACTGATTGGAATTTTTAAGCGCTCTTTCTTCAATAGAGCCCCAGAGTGTTGATAGTGTGCTAGTGGTTGCCATTTTTTTCTAGCATGAGCTCCCATCCTCTGAGGGTCCTGAGAAAGATAGTAGATTAATCCTGGAGTCCTCATGAAAGGAAGGGGTGTGGTCCCATTGGTGTGAATACGTGTGGCTCAAATCCTGGGGTTTGGGGTGGGGAAGATGAGGGTCTGGTGGCTGGGCTGTGTTCACCACAGCTGGAGAACCATATGGGGGCAGATTGAAGTAGTTGACAGGTGCATCATCTGCTGCTGTGGGAGGAGGAAGAGCTCGTGGCAGTGCTGGAATAGGCACTAGCTGGATCCCAGAGTCTGCGATCTGTCCTTTTTTTCTTTTCCTCTGGATGCTTGGGATCTTCCCCATTTTATGTTGCATCTACAGCCATTGACAGTCGACTTATTAAAGGACTTCTCAGCAGCCACGTCTGCAGTCTGCCCTGTGGAAACCTGGATGAAAGCACGCTGCTCTCTCTGAACAGTAATCTTCTGTATCTCTCCAGACTGGTAGTGATGATGTCTTAGATCTGTCTCAGAAATGGTATTACCCAGACTGCCACATACAGTGAGGATAACCTTGTCCTCTGATGGATCCAGATGGGACCTGATTGAAGCCTGCTTTAGATGCTTAGATCTGTTCCTGGATCATATTCCGTAATATTTGTGTGTAATATTCTGATTGCCAAGGGGATCATCTGGATCTGTAAACTTCTTATGTCTGCATGGACATTCCTCTCCTTACCCTCACCTTTCACCCAGAAGGAGCAAACTTGGGGCTTACTCCTTTGGTAGTAGGATGTGGTCCAAGCCAGATTGAATAGCATGCCACTGGTCAGTGTGGCTTTTTCCCCAGCAGGCAAACTGATCATGTTCCATCAGAGCTAGAAATCCCTGTCTCTCATATTCTACATGTAGTACTCTTTTTTGACATCTGACTTTGCCACATCACCTTCAGAAGATAATTCCGCATCTTGAACCTGGATGGGCAGACCATACTCTAGGTCTAAGATTTAGGCCTAACAGACATGCTTCAGTTTGCTGCAGGTTTGGTATCCTTCTGTCTTCTTGAAATGTTTGTGGTCCCCAGGGTATAAGCAAAACACTGTGAATGGCCTGGCACAAATTTTGCATTCCTTCCTGCTTTTTGCTTTGGCTATTTAATGTATATAGATTTCTGCAAGACATTCCTGGCACAGAACAGGAAAGTCCCCCTCCCAGGTCTGCCTGTTGTAGGTTTGAGAACCCAGAGAGGCCACCATCTTTAGAGCATCTGGAGGCAATGGTAGCTGTTGAGATGGGAGACAGGACCACCACAATCCTGTCAGACCCAGCCCGAAATTTCATGATCGTTCTGCAAGAATACTGAAATGGATGACCTTGCAGTCCAGTTTTTTCATAAGTGTCTTTATCCAGTTTGAAATTAATGTCCCTGTTAATGATAGGTCTTTCTAAGAACAGAGCAAATTTGGAGAGAAGATACAAAGGGAGACTTTCAATTTATAAAAATTTGTATATGCCTTTTTTGTACAGTATATATATTTTTATTATTAGAGATAGAAGAAACACTAGTTTACTGCTTTATGGAAGAATAGCTATATTATCTTCATCAGTATTTGTATTTGCATAGCAGGAAACTCTGGGGACCCATTGTGGCTAGAGTCACCTGTAATCATGACAGTGGATCTCTTTGAGATGTCAGTGGCAGGACTTGGTGTGGCCAAAATTAAATTTCTCACAAACCAGCAAGTAACTAGGAGCCTCTCACAGCCTGTGTAGGATTGCCTTGTACCGGCCCTTCTTAAGCTAGGTGGGCTGTCCCCCTTCTCTTGCCATACCTCTTCTCTCTGCCTTTGCTTCTGTGGCAGCTCAACTAATTGTGAGCCATCATCACTGCTCTTGTAGGGTGTGGACTTCTCTCTCTTACTGGGAAGCCAGAAAACTCACAGCTTGGCGTGACACTTTTTCCTATAGCAAACTTCTTGACTAAAGCAGTGGCTTTCAAATCAGCATAGTCCATGAAACACCAGTGTTCAAAAGAATGTTCAGGGACACCTCATGTTTGAGGAAAAGAAGGTGGGGCTCTGAGATCTGAGATCCCCACCCCAAATTCAACCAGAGCAGTTCCTTTTTGATCATTTGTGTATTGTAAATTTCTGTCAGTCAAGAATTTTTGAAGTCCGTCTTTGATCAGTGTTATCTTTTCATCATTTCACTACATATAGGATAACAAGTTCCACAAGATTGATGTCTGACATATATTGTACTACATACACTCCTTTTGTCCTAGAGCATTTTTTTTCAGGATCAGTTATGTCAGTCCTTTCGGCTCCTCAAAATTTTGTTTTGGGTCGATGGACTGTTTCTAGCTATTCTCTACTGATAGATACATATCAGGATTGAGTATAGCGCCTCAAAGTAGGTAAAGCCGTGTTTTTGACAAGGCTTATTACGATTTACTTTGAGTCTTTTAAAAAAAATACCTCCCCTGGGCGCAGTGGCTCATGCTTGTAAACCCAGCACTTTGGGAGGCCAAGGCGAGCAGATCACGAGATCAAGAGATTGAAACCATCCTGGCCAATATGGTGAAACCCTGTCTCCACTAAAAATAGAAAAATTAGCTGGATGTGGTGGTGCGTACCTGTAGTCCCAGCTACTCAGGAGGCTGAGGCAGGAGAATTGCCTGGACCTGGGAGGCGGAGGTTGCAGTGAGCCAAGATTGTGCCACTGCATTCCAGCTTACTGACAGAGTACACCTCAATCTCAAAACAACAAAAAATAAGCAAACAAAACAAAACAAAACAAAAACCTCCCTTAGCTAACACAGATCTTTATTGAATATCTACTGTTGATATTTTGTTGAATATCTACTGTTGATATTTTGTTGAATATCAGCTGCCAATGATGATGGACATTTTTTGGATCATTTTGGCAATGAGTACATATTGTTTCATTTGGGGAATTCTACAGTAAGACTGGCAATAAGCTGAATTTAGAAGTTTTTACTTAACTACTTTTTTTGTCTCCTCTTTCTTTGACCTTTTATCTCCAATATGGAATCTATATTCTCTCATCTGATCCTTAACTCTTAACCAATACTTCACCTAGGCCTAGGCTTCATTTTAAATAATTTTCCCTTCTTCCGCTCTATTCCACTTATTAGGTTGTGAATGGCTTAGGCCTGAGTTGATTGTTCTTCTCTGAAGTTTGGCATGTAGATTATAAACTATAATCTACATAATATTTAAATAATAAAAATATGTCATCTAAAATCTATATGAAGCTTTTGATTTTACTCCTTCAAGAATAGATTAGAACAATAAAATCATAGAATTTTAAAGTTGAATTACACTTTAGAAATTATTTAAACCAACTTTTATGTAAGTTTGAACAAAATGAAATTGACATTTTGCAGGTTATAAATGATTAAATATTGGCGATTTTTTATGAGGTGCCATGGGGACGTAATGAGTCGTAGGATGGAAACAGTCTTCTTACTAACTTCAATGCAATACAAATTAGAAATTGTCACTAGAGAAAGGTTTCAAACTCTTAGTTTCCTTATTTTGTTATGTTGCAATGATAATATGTACTTTTTTTCTATTGTAGTTATAAAGAAACATAAAGATTAAATATATATAAAGGACTTAATGAAATTCCTGGAACATAACATCCCTTCTCTAGGTTGCTGGTAACAGTAGTAATAAATAGTTGCTATTTTTACTAATAGTGGGGGTATTTAATGGCATGATTGAGATGAGAAATGGATTACAAAATTTCCAAGAATTTCACATTTACTGGAGAGATGCAAACTTTTTCATTTCCTAAGCTTCCTTATCCCTTACTTTCCAGGTTGAGTTAAATCAGATTTGAAGTAAGTAGATATTTGTGCCAAGTGAAAATTATGTTTGAGTTGCTGTTATGATGCTGTCAGTATCTCTTTCAAGTTCAAAAACTAGTGATTTCAGATGGCTATATAGCTGCTTTCATTTCTCTGTTCAAAGTTAAATATCAAAAGAATCTCACATTTTATGCATAGGATATAATTATCTACCATTCCATTTAAAAATCATACTAGATTTTCACTGTATGAGTCTACCAGTCACTGGTAAGCTGTTCACTTGGTTATACTATGTTTTCATATCAGAACCAATTTCTCATGGTTAGCTAATTCTCCTTAATTATGAAAAGTAATAAAAAACAAATTTATATTAAGTTATGGCTTAATCCCCCATCTGGATTAGAATGTACTGAATTCCCCCCTCCCTCCTGTAATGCTTTTTATTTTTGCTGGTAGAAGCAGTTCATGCAAAGCTCTGTTCAGTCCTCATCACCAGTTTGTGAGGCTGTCACTTACGCCACCTCAGTAATGGTTTATGGGTGTGTTTTAAAATAGTGGTAAGTTTCCTGTGTAGAACTTCAATTATAAAGGTTATCAAAATAGGACAAATTCATATAATTTGTGATTGCATAAAATAAAGGAAGCAGAGGTACCATGGGGACCTAATGAATCATAGGATGAAAACAGCCTTCTTGCTAACTAAACATTCATAATTTGTACTAAGCCAGAGCATGTATATGTAGCTCAGCAAACCGGAACACACTCTGTGTTTACATGAATGGGATATGAAGGAGTCCACAAATACCATCTGGGAGAAAATTCTTGGCCTTTTTGTCTGTTGTTACTGTGGAGTAAATTAAGCACACATTGAGCATAAACAGACTGAAAACACACCTGCTTTGGGGAAAACACACATGTATGCTCACATATGCATACAGAGTGGTTCAAAATAGAACATTTTGTGTTGGTGATTATTTTTCTTCTTATGAATATGTATTATGGAAAACTTCCTGATTATTTCTGTATAGCACTGTTTGTAATTGATTGCTCCAATGTCTTCTACTTAAACTAGGCTTATTTTCTCTCATATATTACTACCTCATGCATCAATAAATACTATTGTCTTTTTTTTTTTTTTTCTTTGGGACGGAGTTTCGCTCTTGTTACCCAGGCTAGAGTGCAATGGCACGATCTCGGCCCACTGCAACCTCCGCCTCCTGGGTTCAGGCAATTCTCCTGCCTCAGCCTCCTGAGTAGCTGGGACTACAGGCACGCGCCACCATGCCCAGCTAATTTTTTGTATTTTTAGTAGAGACGGGGTTTCACCGTGTTGACCAGGATGGTCTCGATCTCTTGACCACGTGATCCACCCGCCTCGGCCTCCCAAAGTGCTGGGAAAAGCAGTCTTTACTTGGGTGTCACAGAATTTCAGTGTATAAATTGTTTTCACTTCTAGTAAATTACAAGTAGTGTCTCTTATAACTTGGTTTTCTTAGCATAGATATAAAATGTCATCTTCTCACCTTTCCATTTGTTATTTCTTTTCTTGCATCAGGCTTTTCTCCTTAAAGTTTCTTTATTTTATTCCCTGTTGGTCTACTAGAATCCTATCCCCTGACTTAAGCTAAGTTCTAGCTACTTATATCCTGTGCTGTGCTCTGATTTTTAATCTGTACTGAATGTTTCAGTTCTGGCTAAAATTTCTCATAAATGCTTAGGTTCCAAGTATTTCACATTTACTCAAGAGATGCAAACTTTTGTAAAACTCGCACTCTCCAGATTGAATTGCATGTCTTAATTGTGATAGGCAGAGATTTGTACAACGTGAAATTGTATGACTGAGTCTATATTATGATTTTGATAATGTCCAATTTTAAATGAAGTTCAGAAACTGTCATGATTTCTGATGGCTATATGGCTGCTTTCACTACTCTTTTAAATATGTATAGAATATAATTTGTTTTATGCATAGAATATAATTATCTAACCTTCCATTTGAAAATCATACTAGATTTTTTTGTATGTGAATCTACCTGGCAACTAGTAAGCCATTCAGCCTGTTGAACTATGTTTTCATATGTGAATCTATTCTCTGGATTATTTTTGAGATTA
Organism: Sapajus apella; assembly: GCF_009761245.1. Classification (NCBI taxonomy): domain Eukaryota; kingdom Metazoa; phylum Chordata; class Mammalia; order Primates; family Cebidae; genus Sapajus; species Sapajus apella. The sequence continues at coordinate 3,152,000 of NW_022436981.1, read as the reverse complement.
TTCATTATCTCGAATTACAAAAAATAATGAAGAATAAACATATTTGTGAAGAGTATCCAGCCTCCCATTTTGATTAGCACGCATGAAGTTCTCTCCCTTCCTCCCTCTTTCTTTGTTCTTTTTGTGCTTTTTAATTTGGCAAATGTTTTCCAAGTATTCTATTTGCGTTCTTCAGTTTTTCTTTTCTCCTCTGTATCTGAACTAAGAGATTGTTTAAAACTTCCACTTTCCAGTTCCTTTTCCAAGATGTTTGGAAGTCTTTTCTTTATCCCTAACTCTATATCTTCTTTCCCTATTACTGCCATTACTCTTGATTAGTGTTAGGTTTCTGCAGAAAAGAAGAAAATAACAGTTGTTAAATATCTACTATGTGTGAGGCCCTCTTCTAAAGAGTTTGCTTATATTATTTTATTGTGCATAATAGGCCATTTTCCAGGTTTTAAATGAAAACATTTCTGTATAGCTTTTTAAGTTACGAAATTTTAATGCAGTTTGACTTTACCTTATTTTTAATAAAAATACAATTAGCAACTTTTGTTTATTTCTCAGATCTCAGTATATTTTTCCACACTTGAAGAACATATAATTATTTTGTAAAATATGTATTTTTATCCTTTTAGATTCTGATATGAACTCTTCACATCCATTGTGATGTTTTGTTAGGAGTGTTATTTTACTACATTGTGTTAGGGAACAAATTATTTATGCTGATAATTTCAGTTCTAGTCATTCTCACATCTAGGGGTGAATTTATAAATCACATTCCTAGTTTTCCAAACATATATTAACTGTCCTTAGATACTTCTCTAATAAGTTGTGAAACTCTAAGTACATATATAATCTGAAATTCAAATAAAATTGACTTCAAATTTTTAAATTGAATGGAAGGAGAAATAAAGCCCTTTAAATAAATGTGTCAATTAGAAAAGGCTTAAGAAAACATCTTCAGAATGTTTTAAGACTAACTTTGAAAATAATGTTTATAACTAAAATTTTTACTAAATTTGCACTTCTAATTCAACTAAGAATATGGCATTAAGTAATAAACATCAGCATAAATACTCCAAAAATCATGCTCAGTACCCAGAATAATGTATTTAAACTAAAAGTTTCTTTATGGTTTTTTTGTTTTGTTTTGTTTTTTGTTTTTTTTTTTTTTTTTTTTTTTTTGCAGTAGGGTAGAAGGAGCAAAATGGAATGGAAAGGGCCAAGACAATTAATTAATAAGGTAGATGCTGATAACAACAGCAAGAAGTTGTGACAGTATAGAGCCAAGATAAAATAATTGTTAAAAACACAAAAACACACAAATGTAGGTTATTTAGTTGGTTTACAAACAAAATATATGATGTAAAGTATGTTTCAGAAAGCATATATTAAAATATTGAAAGCCTCCTAACTTTTTGGTTGCAGAGAACATCATTCTGTTGCATTTTGCCTAATATGCTATTGATATTCATAACCATTGAAAACTTGAAACCATTAGAAAAGATAGAGACATTCAGGATAGTCTTTAGAGAGTAAAGATAGGGTAATATACTTAGATGTCTCCCAATAATAAAATTTAACAGTTTTTTTCATTAATCTAGTTGTTTAGTTATATACATGCCATTTTATATAAAATGACCAAAAACTTTATATGACCAAAACCTTTTTGGTTTCTTAGTGACCAAAGACTTTTAAATGATCAAAAACTTCTTCTCCCCAAAGCTGTATATAAAGATTCCATAATTTAGCAAATATCCTCAAGGAATTAAGGGAAAAATGTTTTTAAAATATTTTTAAAACATTTTTCCCTTAATTCCTTGAGGATATTTGCTAAATATATCTATGTTTCTATTTACACGTTGACAGAGTAGCATCGCTTATGAGAAACATTTCACTTAATACAGTAAACTAGAGAGTTAGAAGATACTCTCTTCACTTCATAGGCTTAGAAACTGAAGAACAGAAAAATTAAGCATCTTACCCACAGTCACATAGCTTATAAGTAATAGATATGGAATTCAAACCATTTTTTCTCTAGAGAGTTTGGGGAGTCTTTAGTATAGAAAATATGCTGATTTTTAATGGGTGCTTATCTGACTGAATTTACTATATGTATGTAAAGTCCCTTCTAATTCTGAGTATTCTGTGGTTCTCTGCAGTAAAAAGTATTGTTATCAGAGTAGTATTTACATTTTGCAAAGACTTAGTGAAGAGCAGTTGAAAAAGAAGTGTTTGAAAAAGAGAAGTGCCAAGAAAGGTAAGCACAATCTTTTTTTGGTGTGGAAAACACAAATTCAATTTCAAGTCTATGATAAATATTTATCAAATTTGAAGTTTGGAAAGAGAAAGAGTAGCATTCTTTAACATGAGAAATGGTCTTAATGCCAGAAAAACGTAACTTGGGCATAAGTTACAATTTCATAACATTAAAATAGGAATCATTTGACAGACCACTGGACAAAGGTAATTTAATATATAAAAAAGAAGGAATTTAAACATACTTGAAAAGGATATTTAAAATATTGTAACTGTTCCAGAAATCAATCATATTGTTGCTTGCTTTGGTAATAAGCTTTAAGAAGAAAAGTTTTAGTAGAATATTTTTCCTGGAGCACTGAAGCTTCTCTTTGAAGACTGTTTTTTATTAAGAAGATCACTAGATTTGATATAAGATTTGATGATAATACAAGAAGTAAAATAACTATATTCCTAATAAAATGTTTATGGTTCACATATAGTTAAAATAATAATAATATTTTCATTAGTTAACTTTTATTCCTGTCGTAAAAGCCTCAGCTTTATACTTTTCAATTGTTTTGCTATGGTAGGCTTTAAAAATGAAATATTGCCATTTTTTCTAAATATGCAAGTGTTAGATTTCACTGATAAGAAGGTTTCAATAAGTGCCTTATATCTAGTAGGAACTCAATATTTTAATTTGCTTTTTCATTAAAAGCAAAAGTATTAATACTCTTTTTCTAAATAACTTTGGCATTTTCTATCATGGTGGATATAAAGTCCCTGTATTTTCATAAAAATCGGAGATCAGATGGTGATGTTTTTCAAATGTCTCTTTTTTGGGAATAAAGAAAACACTGGAATTCAGTTTCCCATTTATAATATATCAGTTTATTTGTTCTGTTTTTATGCTAGTTAGGAAAGGAAAGTTTTTTTGTAATACAAGAAGGAAGTTATTTATCTGTGTCAGTATTAAAGACCTAATGGCTGTTCTCCAAAAGAGAGAATGGTGATTAATAAATTATCCTTTTATTTATACTCTTTCAAAACCAATTGCTTCTTTGTTTTAAGTAAGCATAATATTTTTGTGTGAATAACAAGCTACATAGTAATGATTAATAACTAACCTGTTTAGATTTCAGAATGGATGTGAATGATGGTGTCAGGAGTGGAATGCCTATTTTAAAATGTCAGCTATATTGCAGAGCTTTTGCATTTTATGCCAAGAAACCAAATTCAGCTATTTGTTTATATGACATCACCTCTGATCAAGTCATATGGGCTTCCACTTGTAGTATGAACAGTGTTTCTTAATTGTATGATGGAGAAAGGTGAAAAAACACCTGGGACCAGATTTTCAAGGTCATTGAATTTCAAACTGAGTAATTTGCATGTGACCTGTAGACAGCAGGGCACAATTAAAAATTTTAGACAGTGGCATGGTAAGTGCCACTTAGAGTGTCATAGTAAGTGCCAGGATAGGATTACCTGGCTATTTCATATCAAACTGTGAAAGACTCAAGATGGTACTTCTGGAGAGGTCAGTTATAGGGAGGATATTGGAGTATTTAGGCAAGAGATGTTACTAACTTTAAGTTGCACAGTTACGGATTCTGAGCTAAGGCATCCTAGATTTAAAAAAAAAAAAAATGTAGAGCTGCAATATGCAAGATTTCATGGGTTCTGGAATTCAGGGCCAGGAAGGTTAAATTAAAGATAAGGGAGCAAGTCAAAATTATTTCCTGAGCAGTTGGGAGAGTGACAGATTTGTGAATTGAAATAGAGAAATTAGAAAGGACAGGTTTGGGAGAGAAATGATGGTTTTAGACACAAGTTTGAAGCTCTGATGAGAGATGCAGAGGAAGAAGAGTTTTAGAATAAGGCAAGTGGCATTTCAGGGAGATGCTGTGTTTGCCTGCAAAGGGGCCTGGTTACAAATGAAATCGGGTGACATCACCCAAGAGGATACCCTGGAATCCTGGGAAGAAAGAATTGAGTCCTGATTGTAAAAGGGAAGAACATCATTGAAATAAGAAATGTAGCATACAGATTGAAAATCAGTTTTATTAGCATGATACGAAACTGCTGTTTTTGGAATTCTTACTCATAATGCTTTGAAATGATTGGGATGTTTTTAAAAGCCTATATATTTTTACTTTTGTTTAAGGTGGGCTGAAGGAAAATCTTGTAGGCTACTCTTGGCAAGTATTTTGCCATAAAATCTTTCTGATATAGATAAACAAAAAACTAAATTGTGTATACTTGTTACTATATTTTCTATTCATAAGATGTTTTGAAGTTCATATCTCAATATACTGTATTCCACTTTCCTTCAGATGAATACAGCTTACTCTGGTAAAGAAAGGTAGCAAATTTGCAAAGTTCATGTACTTGTTACATATTCTTTTGCTTCAGCTTCAGCTCCTCATATTTACTATCTCTAAACAATAGTCCAGTATGGGTATAAATTAAATTCCATATCACAGAGAACAAATGAATTTAAAACCATTTAACAAATCCACCATGACAGCTGTCAGTATTTATCTGAGTGAAAAACTGATAGAGATACTGAGTTGTTGGTACATTTATATGTAGTAACTTGGCATATTCTCATTTGCTAATCGTTGTTCTAGATGTGACTTCCCTGATACTTTTGCAAAATCCACAACAGTTTGTGAGCCATGAGTTGGTAAATTCTTGTAGACTGGAATGTTTTTGGAGGCAAACATTTCTGGATTTGAATCTTGGCTTCAAAACTTGCCAGTTATACAGTCTTGAGCGTATTCCTTAATCCAAGTCCTCATTTAGTCATCTCTTGGAATGTACCTACCTCATAGGCATTATATAAGATAATGTATATAAATGATCTAACACTGGTCTACATTATTTGCCTATGGGAACATGATTAATGGCAGCCAAAATATTTTTTTTTTTTACATATGGAGTAGCAAAGTGTCAAAGTCAAAGACACTAAGAAACAGAAAGAGAGCTTGAAGATTCATAGTGTGCTGTATTTCTGAGGCCACTTTTCTGCTTTAGAATGTCATGCGATATACAGTTTTGTCATTGCTTCTCCTACCTCTACTTTTCATTGCCAGTATTCTTAGATACCTTAACATTCTTAAATATCTGTTTAGATAATTTATTATACATGATTTTCCCTGATCCTTCCTTGTCAGTTCCCATCTGATTTTATGTCCCTGAGAAGAAACCTGCAGACACAGAATGATCTGATCTAAATTCATTTCAATCCTGGAGACTTAGGAAGCTTTTCCATTAACTTTATTCCTTCTCATTGGAATAGAACTTAACTATTGAAATAAGAAACAGCATTGACTAAAAGCACTTATTTTTATCCAGCAAATCCTTGACTTTTCTCCTAAATGATCTTTGAGTTTTAAGATATTGTATTTTAGTGGTTACTTCTATGTTTAGTTTTGTTCTTTTTTCAAACTTGATAGTTTTCCGAATATTGTATGAAGAAGTTTCCTAACATTCTTGAAAAATGTATGATTTCATAAGTATATAGTAATGTGGAGTTTGAGAGAGGTGGAACAAAGAAATGGATAAATAGGTAGGTCAAAGAGATCTCAAGCCCCCAAAATTGACTAATGTGCTAAAATGAATATAAATTTCTTTAATTATTTTTATTAGGTATAAATTAGGTAATACTGTGAATGTGTTTGTAAATTGTAAAGTGCCTCTTTGTAAAACTGTAGACATTGTTTTGATGTTAACATTTCCTTTTGTTATTATTGCTAATAATAATCTTTTTAAAACTTGTGCTTTAAAAGTCTTTACCCTCAAAAGTCTAGAGAAAACTGTTTATCAGAAATATTGTTAAAGTTATTCAATGATATTTTTAGTATAAACATTAGCATTTATATTTTAGAGAAATTCTAGGTACTAAAATTTTAAGAGGCGCAATTGTACTTCCTAGGTCCATGTGGTCTTTTCTTGTGAATTGACCCTTTAAGCATCTTAACTTTTAATAACTTGAAGCTTGTGTGGGAAACTTCTGTTTAGGGAAAAGCTTAAAATTCAGTATCCTTTATTACTCATTCAGCATTATTATTTTGAAAAATAATTATTTGTAACCAATGAAAATAATGCACTATAATATAGTTCTACACTTTAACACTTTAAAATACATATTTCCAAAAGTAGAATTTTCTTCAAGTTATATGTTTTTAAAGGCAAAAATGTGATATGCTTTATGTAGCTGAGGTTACAAAAGACTTGTAACTTCTAATAATCAACTTAATCTGATTTTAAACTCTTGATGGTTTTGGAACAGGAATTTTTGTTTGAAAGAAAGATTGGCTTGTTAACTGAATTATGTAATTATAAGTAAATGTGGTCACAGCTGCTTTTGATTTTATTATTATATACCTGATTGGAAACAACAGGTTTTTAAAAGTATTTTTCCGTTTCTTACACTGACATCTAGTGTTTGCTATTACTGATAATCTTAAATATTAAATTTTATTAATAATTATGGAAATAGATTTACATTCAACATATTTTAGCAGTATACCTATTCACAGATCAATAACTCATTTTCAATACCAGTCATGCACAGTTTTTCTGGTTACTTATATGACATCATTCTGAACCAATTGCTGAGACCATTTTGAATGTGGCAAAACTCTTAAGAAGCCTAGACTTTTGGAGACAGAAAAATTCCTGGAGGGAGTTTTTAAAACCAAAATTCTTAAAATCCCAGTGCTTTGCTATGTATGTAATTACTTCAAGCCAAGAGTCCAAGTGGATGATTTCATTTATATATGCTTAGTCTCTGGGTCATAGAACAAAATGACATTTAGTCATGCAAGCATTATAAATTTAAAATTCTTGGTTGACCAGGAATAAAGCATGATTCAGTTATCTCTAATTTTCAAAAAGGGAAACTTGGTGATATTGTATGTTTACCATTTCCTATGAGTTCCTAAGGATGATTTTAATGCCCCAGTTTTCCTGGTAATAAAGTTTGAAGGTCTAGATTAATATCTGATTTTACATAATTAAATGAAAATGTATATGTAATTTGGAAAAAATGTATTTGTTCAGTAAGCATTTGATACATCAGAAATATAGTTGGCCAATACAGATAATTGGATTTGTTCATTTTATTTTTTGTATCTCTCATTAAAATGGGGAATGATACTATTAATAAGATGAAAATTATTAACGAAGATTGAACATTTAATTTATGCTTGACTTTACAAAGTCAGTGACAGAAACAAGTAACTTCTAATACAATTCCTGCAACCTTCAGTGTTTTAATATTCAAATCTGCCTTTCAGAAAAGTGTGTCTTATGTCTAAAGATCAAACATTTTAATTATGAGATAATCATAATTGATTTGTTTTTAATAGTAGTTATTATGTTTTTAATGTACTTTTGTTTTTTATTTCTATCTAATAAGCTGTTGTTTTATCATTCATGTAATACCTTTTCCCCAGACAAGCAAAAATTATCCTCCTTCTTTTGATCCATTCATCGACTGTATTAATCATCCAGTATTTGATTGAATCTGATTCAGGAGGTAAAATGCCAAATGAAGTTGTCATTCATGTTGTCTTAATTAACAGAAAAGATAAGAATATAGAAATGTGGAAAAAATATAAAAGGAAGAGATAAGTAGAAAGGAATTTTGATTACAGTGTTAAATATTTTCTGCTACATTTCTCATATAATCTGGTTTTTGGGCAGATTTCCATAATTTCTGAACTTTTTTCCAGAATCATCAAGTTCATTCAAGAATTAACCAAGTTCTTAAAAATGAGGTACCAAATATGTTTAGTTATATCTCTAGAACAGGTGACATAAAAGTTCTGAAGGGAACTTTGTCAGATGTGGGAAAAAAAAAAAAAAAGGAGAAACAAAATAGGTAGTGTGGACTACATAGTTTTTCCTTGGCTTTAAATGGGTTGAAACTTATAATTTGAGAATGTCATACACATTTATGTTGAATAGAAATTGCAGCAATCACAAACATGTATATAAATACTTTGTTTCTGGGTGCATAGAGTTGCTTCAGAATACTTAATTAAATATTTAAATCTTTGTGTTGAAAGACAGAACAGAATCGTTCTACTATAAGGACACGTGTACACGAATGTTCATTGCAGCACTGTTTACAATAGCAAAGACCTGGAACCAACCCAAATGCCCATCGACGATAGACTGGATAGGGAAAATGTGGCACATATACACCATGGAATATTATGCAGCCATCAAAAACGATGAGTTTGGGTCCTTTGTAGGGACATGGACGACCCTGGAAACCATCATTCTCAGCAAACTGACAGAAGACCAGAAGATCAAACACCGCATGTTCTCACTCATAGGCGGGTGTTAAACAATGAGAACACATGGACACAGGGAGGGGAGCACTACACACTGGGGTCAGTTGGGGGGAAATAGGGGAGGGATGGTAGGGGGTGGGAAGCTGGGGAGAGATAGCAAGGGAAGAAATGCCAGATATAGGTGATGGGGAGGAAGGCAGCAAATCACACTGCCACATGTGTTCCTATGCAACAATTTTGCATGTTCTTCACATGTACCCCAAAACCTAAAATGCAATAAAATAAATAAATGGGAAAAAAAAAAAAAAAAGAAAGACAGAACAGAATAAAATTTCAAATCACATTTGACTGCTGACACTTATTGCAAATGCATAGATATTTGCACTTTCTTTTTTACATTTTTGTGTTTTTTTAATTAATTTTTTTTTAATTCCAATTTTTATTTTAGATTAAGGGATCTGTGTGCAGGTTTGTTACTTGGGTATATTGAGTGACACTGAGGTTTGGGATATGAAGGATTCCATCACTCAAGTAGTGAGCATAGGACCCAACAGGTAGTTTTAAACCCTTGGCCCCCTCCCTGCCTCTCACCTCTTATAGTTCCCAGTGCCTGTTCTCATCTTTACATCCTTTTGTACCCAGTGTTTAGCTCCCACTAACAGATGAGAACATGCAGTATTTCGTTTTCTGTTCCTGCATTAACTCACTTAGGATAATGGCCTCCAGCTACATTCATGTTTCTGCAAAGGACTTGATTTCATTCCTTTTTATGGCTGCATAGAATTTCATGGTGTATATGTAACACACTTGCTTTATCCAGTCTGCTGTTGATGGACACCTAGACTGATTCCATGTCTTTGCTATTATGAATAGTGCTGCGGTGAATATATGAGTGCATGCATCTTTTTGGTAGAATGATTTATTTTCCTTTGAGTTTATATACATTAATGAGATTCTGGGTCAGATGGTATTTCTGTTTTAAGTTCTTTGTGAAATCTCCAAACTGCTTTCCACAGTGGTTGAGCGACTTTACATTCCTATCAGCAGGGTATGAAAATTGCATTTCCTTTTCTTGCCAACATGTTATTTTGATTGGTATAAGATGATAACCTCATTGTGGTTTTGATTTGTATCTCTCTGATGATGAATGATTTGGAAAACTTTTTCATATGTTTGTTGGTAGCTTGTATGTTTTCTTTTAAGAAGTGTCTGTTCATGCCCTTTGCCCACTCTTTAATGGGATCATTTGTTTCTTGCTTGTTAAATTGTTTAAGTTCCTTACAGATTCTAGACGTAGACCTTTGTCACATGCATTGTTTGTGAATGTTTTCTCCCATTCTGCAAGCTGTCTAATTTGCTCTTTTGATAGTTTCTTTTGCTGTGCAGAAGCTCTTTAATTTAATTAGGTCAAATTTTGTTCGTGTTGTACTTGCTTTTGAGGATTTTGTCATGAATTCTTTGCCAAGGCCAATGCCCAAAATGGTGTTTCATAGATTTTCTTCTAGGATTCCTACAGTTTGAGGTCTTACATTTAAATCTTTAATCTATCTTGAGTAAATTTCTGTATATGGTGAAAGGTAGGAGTCCAGTTTCATTCTTCTTCATGGTGCTGGGATAACTGGCTAGCTAGCTAAATGTATCCAACAAAGGTCTATGGCTAGCCAGTTATCCCAGCACCATTTATTGAATGTGGAATCCTTTCTCCATTGCTTATTTTGTTGACTTTGTCAAAGATCAGATGGTTGTAGATTTGTGGCTTTATTTCTGGCTTCTCTATTCTGTTCCACAAGTCTACGTATCTGTTTTTATACTAGACCTATAGTGTTTATTTTTATTTATTTTTTTACCATACCCTTATGAAGTCAGGTAATATGATGCCTCTGGCTCTATTCTTTTTACTTAGGATTGCTCTGGGTATTCAGGCTCTTTATTGGTGCTGTAAGAATTTTTGGAAGAGTTTTCTTCTGATTTGGATAAAAACAATGTTGGTAGTTTTATAGGAATAGCATTGAATCTGTAGCTTGCTTTGAGCCGTATGGCCTTTTTAAAGATAATTATTCTTTAATATCTGTGAGCATGGAATGTTTTTCCATTTGTGTCATTCTGTGATTTCTTTCCACAGGGCTTTAGAGTTCTCCTTGTAGAGAGCTTTCATCTTTTTTGTTAGATGTATTCCCAGATATTTGTGTATGTGTATGACTATTGTAAATGGGATTGTGTTCTTGATTTGGCTCTCAGCCAAAATGTTGTAAATGTATGGCAGTGCTACCGATTTTTATGTGTTGATTTTATATCCTGAGACTTTACTAAAGTCATTTATCATTTCTAGGAGCATTCTGGTTAAGTCTTTAGGGTTTCTAGGTGTTGAATCCTATTGTTCCTGAAGAGAGATAATTTGACTTATTATTTTCCCATTTGTGTGCCTTTTATTTCTCTCTCTTGCCTGGTTGCTCTGGTTAGGACTTCTAATACTACATTGAATAGGAGTGGTGAGAATGGTCATCTACATTTTGTTTCTATTCTAAAGAAGAATGCTTCTAAGCTTTTGCCTTTTTACTATGATGTTAGTATTATGTTATGATAGTATGTCCTTTGATGCCTAGTTTCTTGAGGGTTTTTATCATGAAAGCATGTTGGGTTTTACTAAGAGCTCTTTCTGTGTCTATTGAGATGATCATATGATTTTTGTTTTTAATTCTGTTTATGTAGTGAATTACATTTGTTGACTTATATATGTTGAACAAACCTTGGATTCCAGGAATAAAGCCTAATTGATCATGATCAGTTAACTTTTTGATGTGCTGCTGGACTTGGTTTGCTAGTATTTTGTTAATGATTTTTGTGTCTGTAATCATCAGAGATATTGGCCTGAAGTTTTTTGTTGTTGTTGTGTCTTTGCCAGCTTTTGGCATCAGTGATGCTTGTTTCATAGAATGAGTTAGGGAGGAGTCCCTCTTCCTCATTTTTCTGGAATAGTTTCAGTAGAATTAATAACTCTTTGTATGTCTGGTAGGATTCAGCAGTGAATCCATCAGGTCTAGGGCTTTTTTTGGTTGGTAGATTCTTCATTACTGATTTAATTTTGGAACTTAGTATTGGTCTGTTCAGAGTTTCAATTTCTTCGTGATTTAATATTGGGAAGTTGTGTATTTCCAGAAATTTATCCATTTCCTCTAGATTTTATAGTTTGTGTAAAATGCATAGATGTTGCACTTTCTTTATTTGCAAGTTGATTGGCTTCCATTTTCTTCAAATTGCTAATTTTATTTAGAAGTCCAAATAAAATAAAACTAAAGCATTACACTTTGATGTAACTGAGTGAACATTCACTTGATTTTTTTCCTGTTTTTTCCAGGCTAAAAAATTGGCTGAAATTGCCGGGCAGGCAGTTATTTTAGAGTCATTTTTGCTTCTATGTTTTATCAGACCCAAGAGTAAAATATTCTGCAAATACTGCAATTTTTTTATTGCCACTCTTAAGGTAGAACTCTGTTAGAATGGGGTATAAGTATGTGGATTCAGATATGATAGAAAATCCTGTTTCCTCAATTATAGTGTATTTATAAGATGCAGAGTTAGATGGAATGCTGATTCCTAGCCACAGAGGAGCTCTATCATTCATTCATCAGAATGATGCTAGTTTTATAGACAATTTAAACTATTCAAAGACTTATTAATAAATGTGGCAACCATTGTTTTAGGTACTGGGGATATAATGGTATGGACGAGAAAGTTTCTGCTCTAATGGAGCTTATGTTTTGGTATGCAAGAAAGACAGTAAATAAATGAGTAATATCACATAGTGTTAACTATTATGAAGGAAATAATGCAGGACAAGGACTGGGACTCATAATGTTAGATTACCTCAGAAAAGATGATATATGAGCAAAGATTTAAATAATGTAAAGGAGAATACCATATATTAACAGGGAGTATAAGGCACTGAGATGGGAATATACTCCAGAAACAGTGAGAAATATCAGTATGTTTGGAGTGAAGTGAGTTAGGGATCAAATGGGAGGAGCTGAAGTGTAAAAGATAGATAGGGTCCAGATTATTTAGGCATTGTATTTCTCTCTCTCTCTCTCTCTCTCTCTCTCTCTCTCTCTCTCTCTCTCTCTGTCAATTTCACTCTCTTGGGCATTGTTCAGGAGATGAGGTTTTACTTATTCATTTAATTTCTTGATTTGGAGGATACATCGTTGGTGTATGTATATATGGGGTCTATGAGATTCTCTGATACAGGCATAAAATTCATAATAATCTTATCAGGGTAAATGAGGTAGCTGTCACCTCAAGCATTTGTACTTTCTATTCCAATCCAGTCATACTCATAGTTATTTTTATATCTGTAGTTAAATTATTATTGATTGTAATAGTAACAGTCAGTATTGATTGTAATAGTAACAGAGTGATTTTAACAGTCACTCTGTTCTGCTGTCACATACTATACCTTATTTCTTCTATTTTTTTGTACCCATTAGCCATCTCCACGTCACCTCAAGCATTTGTGCTTTCTATTCCAATCCAGTTATACTCTTGGTTATTTTATATCTATAGTTAAATTATTATTGATTGTAGTCATTCTGTTCTGTCACATACTAGACCTTATTTATTCTTTCTACTTTTTTGTTCCCATTAACCATCTCCACTTCACCTCCACTTCCTCATTTCCCTTCTCAGCCTCCGGTAACCATCCTTCTACTCTATATGTCCATGAGTTCAGTTGTTTCAAGTTTTAGCCTCCATAAATAAGTGAGAACATGTGAAGTTGGTTTTTGTGTGCCTGGCTTATTTCACTTAACATAATGACCTCCAGTTTCATCTATGGTATTGCAAATAACAGAATCTCATTCTTTTTTATGGCTGAATAGTATTTCGTGGTATGTATGTGCCATATTTCCTTTATTCATTCTTCTGTTGGTGGACACTTATGTTGCTTCCAAATCTTTACTACTATGACTGGTAAACATGCGAATGCAGGTATCTTTTCAATACATTGATTTCCTTTCTTCTGGGATATACCTAGTAGAGGGATTGCTGGATCATGTGGTAGCTCTATTTTTAGATTTTTGAGGAACCTCCAAACTGTTCTTCGTAGTGGTTGTACTGATTTACATTTCCACCAACATGTATGAGGGCTCCCTTTTCTCCACATCCTCACCAATATTTGTTATTGCCTTTTGGATAAAAGCCATTTTAACTGGGGTGAGATACTACCTCATTGTAGTTTTGATTTGCATTTCTCTGATGATCAGTTGTAAAGTACCTTTTCATATACTTGTTTGCTGTTTTTCTGTCTTCTTTTGAGAAATGTTTTTTCAGATCTTTTCCCCATGTTTTAGTCAGATTATTAGATTTTTTCCTACAGAATTGCTTGAGCTCCTTATATATTTTGGTTATTAAACCCTTGTGAGATAGTTTACAAATATTTTCTCCCATTGTATGGGTTGTCTCTTACTTTGTTGATTGTTTCCTTTGCCATGCAGAAGTTTTGCTATTTGATGTAATCCCACTTTGTTAATTTTCATTTTGATTGCCTATGCTTGTGTGTTACTACTCAAGAAATCTTTGTCCAGTCCAGTGTCCTGCAGAGTTTTCCTAGTGATTTTTTTTTAGTAGTTTCATAGTTTGAGGTCTTAGATTTAAGCCTTTAATCCATTTTGACTTGACTTTTGCATATGGCAAGAGATACGGGTCTAGTTTCATTCTTCTGCATATGGATATCAAGTTTTCCCAGAACTGTTTATTGAAGAGACTGTCCTTTGCCCAATGTATGTTCTCAGCATCTTTTTCAAAAATGAGTTCACTGTAGATGTATGCATTTGTTCTGGATTCTCTTTTCTGTTTCATTATTCTGTGTATCTGTTTTGATGCCAATACCATACCATTTTGGTTACTATAGCCTAATAGTATTATTTGAAGTGAGATAACATGGTTCTTCTAGGCTTTTTTCTTTCCTTCTTTTTTTTCTTCCTTTTTCCTCCTCCTTCCTTCTTTGTCCTCCTTCCCCCTTCTTCTTCCTCCTCATTCCCCCTTCTTCTTCCTTCTTCCACTCCTTCTCCTCCTCATCGCCATCCTCCTCCTCCTCCTCGTCATCGTTGTCCTCCTCCTCCTCTTTTACTTTTTCTTCTTCTTTTGTTGAGGATGGCTTGGCTATTCTGGGTCTTTTGTGGTTCCTTACAGATTTTAGCATTTAAAAATTTCTGTGTTTAATGTTATTGGTATTTTGATAGGGATTGCATTGAATCTATAGATTGCTTCAGGTAGTACAGACATTTTAACAATATTGATTCTTTTAATCCATGAACATGGAATATCTTTTCATTTTATCATGTGTCCTGTCCAGTTTCTTGCATCAGTATTTTATAGTTTTTATTGGAGAGAGTGTTCTTTGGTGAATTTCTATATATTTCATTTTATATGTAGCTAGTGTAAATGGGATTACTTTTTAGACTTGTTTTTCAGACTGCTCAGTGTTGGCATACAGAAATGCTTCTGATTTTTATATGTTGACTTTGTATCCTGCAACTTAACTGAATTTATCAGGTTTAATAGTTTTTGATGGTGTCTTTAGGTTTCACAAATAAAAGATAGTATCATCTGTAAACAAGGATAATTTGACTTCTTCCTTTCCAGTTTGGATTCCCTTTATTTCTTGCTCTTGTCTAATTGCTCTAGCTAGGACCTTTGGTACTTTGTTGAATAACAGTGGTGAAAATGGGCATTCTTGTGTCTCTTCAGATCCTAGAGGACAGACTTTCGATTTTTCCTTATTCAGTATGATACTAGCTATGGGTCTGTTGTATATGGATTTTATTATGTTAATGTATGTTCTTCCTATACCCAATGTTTTGAGGGTTTTTGTCATGAAGGGATGTTCAATTTTGTCAAATGCTTTTTTTTTTTTTTTTTTTAACATTAATCGAAATGATTGTATGGTCTTTGTCCTTCATTCAGTTGGTATGATGTATCAGTTTGATTGATTTGCATATGTTGAATCCTCCTCATCCCAGAGATAAATCCCGCTTGGGTATAAAGAGTGATTTTTTTTTTTTTTTTTTTGAGACAGGGTGTTACTCTCTCACCAGGCACCAGGCTGGAGTGCAGTAGCACGATCTCGGCTCACTGCAACCTCCACCTCCCAGGTTCAAGCAATTCTTCTGCCTTCGCCTCCTGAGTAGCTGGGACTATAGGTGCACGCCACCATGCCCAGCTAATTTTCGTAGTTTTAGTAGAGATGGGGTTTCACCTTGTTGGCCAGGATAGTCTCGATCTCTTGACCTCATGATCTAATTTTTGTATTTTTAATGGAGATGGGGTTTTACCATGTTGGCCAGGATGGTCTTGATCTCTTGACCTCATGATCCACCCGCCTTGGCCTCCCAAAGAGCTGGGATTACAGGCGTAAGCCACCGCACCCAGCCCAGGAGTGTTCTTTTTAATGTGTTGCTGAATTTGCTTGGCTGGTATTTTGTTGAGGATTTTTGGATTAATATTCATCAGAGATATTGGCCTGTAGATTTGTTTTGTTTTGTTTTGTTTTGTTTTGTTTTGTTTTGTTTTGTTTTGTTTTGTTTTGTTGTGTCTTTGTCTAGTGTTGGTATCAGGATAATACTGGCCTTGTAGAATGAGTTTGGAAATATTCTCCTCAATTTTTTAGAATAGCTTGACTAGGATTGGGATTAGTTCTTGTTTAAATGTTTGGTAAAATTCAGCAGACTTTTTATTATGGCTTTGAACTCATTACTTCTTATTGGTCTGTTCAGGTTTTGGATTTCTTCATGGCTCAGTCTTGGTATCTTGTATGTGTCTGGTTATTTACTTTTATTTATTTTACTTGTTTATTTTTTTGGAATGGAGTCTCACTGTGTTACCCAGGCTGTAATGCAGTGGCGTGGTCTTGGCTCACTACAACCTCTGCCTCCCAAGTTCAAGTGATTCTCCTGCCTCAGACTCTCGAGTAGCTGGGATTACAGGTGTGTACCACCATGCCGAGCTAATTTTTGTATTTTTAGTAGAGATAGGGTTTTACCATGTTGGCCAGGCTGGTCTTGAACTCCCGAACTTAAGTGACCTGACCGCCCCAGCCTCCCAAAGTGCTGGGATTACAGGTGTGAGCCGCCATGCCCAGCCATTTCTGGTAATTTATCTGTTTTTTTCTGGGTTTTCCAGTTTATTGTCATATAGTTGCTCATAGTAGCCTCATGATTCTTTTAATATCTGTGATATTGGTTGTAACATCTCCTATTCATCTGTGATTTTATTTATTTTTATCTTTTATCTTTTTTTCTTAGTTAAACGAAAAGTTAATTGATATTGTTTATTTTCAAAAAATTAACTTGTTCTTTTGTTGTTGTTTTTTCATTATATTTTATTTATTTCTGCTCTGATCTTTATTTTTTCCTTTCTTGGGTTGGGATTGCTCTTGTTTCTCTAGTTTGTTTGTTTGTTACTTGAGATAGGGTTTCACTCTTTCACCCAGGCTAGAGTGCAGTGGCATGAACATGGATCACTACAACCTCAGCTTCCTGGGCTCAGGCTAACCTCCTGCTGAAGTCTCTGGAGTAGCTGGGACAACAGACACAAGCCACCATTCCTGGCTAATTATTTCATTCTTTATTTTATAGAGACAAGTTCTCATCATGTTACCCATACCAGTCTCCATCTCCTGGGCCCAAATGATTCTTCTGCCTAACCATTCCAAAGTGTTGGGATTACAAGCATGAGTTACCATGCCTGACCCTTATTTTCCTAGTTCTTTAATAAGCATTTTTAGGTTGTATTTGATGTTTTTCTCCTTTTTTGATGTAGGCACTTAAGTGCTATAAACTTTTCTCTTAGTACCCCTTTCTCTGTATCCCATAGGATTTGATATTTTGTGTTTCCATTATCATTTGTTTCAAGAAAGTTTTAAATTTCCTTCTTAATTTCTTCATTGATCCACTGCTCATTCAGAAGGTTATTGTTCAATTCCCATGTGTTTGTATAATTGGCAAAATTTCTGGTTATTGATTTCTAGTTTTATTCCATTGTGGTCAGAGAAGACACTCCATATTATTTTAGTTTTTTAAAATGTCTTAAGACTTTTCTGTGGCTTTACTTGTGGTCAGTTTTGGAGACTGATCCATGTGCTATGGCGAAGAATGTATATTCTGCAGCCATTGGATGAAATACTCAGTAAGTATCTACCCTGTCCATATGTTTCTTAGTGCAGATTAAGGCTGATGTTTCTTGGTTGCTTTTCTGTCCTGAAGATCTGTCCAGTGCAGAAAGTGGGGTATTGAAGTCTCCAGTTATTATTGTACTGGGGCCTCTCTTTCTCTTTGACTCTAAAAATATTTGCTTTATATATCTGGGTGCTCCATTTGTGGGTGCATATGTATTTGCAATTGTTGTATTTTCTTGCAGAATTGACCCCTTCATCATTATATACTGACCTTCTTTGTCTGTTTTTATACTTTTTTCTTGAAATCTATTTTTCCTGCTCTAAGTACATAGCTAGCTCCTGCTCTTTTTTGTTTTCTATTTGCATAGAACATCTTTTTCCATCCCTTTATTTTCAATCTCTTTGTGTCTTTATAGGTGAAGTGTATTTCTTGCAGACAAGAGATCATTGAGTCTTTTTCTTTTTTTAACCATTCAGCCACTCTGTATCTTCTGACTGAAGGGCTTAGTCCATTTGCAACCCATTATTTTAAACTGATGGCAACTTAACAATGATTGCATAAACAAGAAGCAAAGAGAAAACTAATAGAAACGCTACACTTTAATTTTGCCCTTCCACTTTTAAAGTTTCTGTTGTTTCTGTTTGTCTTATTGTACTATCTATATCTTGAAAAGTTGTTGTAGTTATTTTTTTTAAATGACTGCTCCATAAACAGAGCAGGGCTGTCCAATAGCAGAGTGGCCCTGAGTAACCAGTTATTTTTTTTCTTCAGTTCTCTTTTAGTCTTTGTACTTAAGATCTGAGTAGTGTATACAATACAATTATAGCATAATATTCTGTGTTTTTCTGTGTACTTACTATTATCAGTATGTTTTTTACCTTCAGATGATTTCTTATTGTTCATTAATATTATTTTCTTTGAGATTGAAAAAATCCCTTTATCATATCATTTTTTTTAAAAAGACAGAGTCTCCCTCTGTCACTGAGGCTGGAGTGCAGTGGCACTATCTCACCTCACCGCAACCTCGTCCTCCAGAGTTCAAGCAATTATCCCGCCTCAGGCTCCGGAGTAGCTGGGATTACAGGCGCCTGCCACCACACCTGCCTAATTTTTTTTTGTATTTTTAGTAACGACAGGGTTTCATCATGTTGGTCAGGCTTGTCACAAACTCCTGACTTGGAATGATCCACCTACTTTGACCTCCCAAAGTGCTAGGATTAACAGATGTGAGCCACCATGCCCGGCCTATCATTTCTTGTAGGACAGGTCTGCTGTTGATGAAATCTCTTAGCTTTTGTTTGTCTGAGAAACTCTTTATTTCTGCTTCATGTTTGAAGGATATTTTTGCTGGATATATTATTCTAAGATAAACATTTTTTTTTTTTCTACAGGGCTACAGATATATCATGCTATTTTTTTCCTAGTCTATAGGGTTTACACTGAGAAGTCTCCTGCCAAATGTATTCAGGCTCCTTTATGTGTTGTTTTTTCTGTTACACTGATGGAAGGAGTTTCTTTATTCTTGACTTTTTGGAGTTTTATTATTAAATACCTTGAGGTAGTTTTCTTCCGGTTACATCTGATTGGTGTTCTATAACTTTGTACTTGAATATTGATATCTTTTTCTGTGTTTGAGAAGTTTTCTGTTATTATCCCTTAGAATAATTTTTCTACCCCAAACTGTCACTCTCCCTCCTATTGAAGGCCAGTAAATCTTAGATTTGTCCTTTGAGGCTGTTTTCTAGATCTTGTAGACATGCTTCATTTTTTTTTATGTCTCCTCTGATTGTGTATCTTCAAATAGCCTGTCTTCATTGAACTCACTAATTCTTTCTTCTACTTGATTGGTTCTGCTGTTAAGAGACTCTGATGTATTTTTTTGTGTGTCATTTGCATTTTTGAGCTCCAGAATTTCTGCTTGATTCTTTTTAAGTGTTTCGTTCTCTGTGTTAATTTTATCTGATAGGATCCTGAATTCCCTCTCTGAGTTATTTTGAATTTCATTAAGTTTCCTCAAAACAACTATTTTGAATTCTTTGTGTGAAATGTCACATGTCTTTGTTTCCCTGGGATTGGTCTCTAGTTCCTTATTTAGTTTGTTTGGGGAGGTCATGTTTTCTTGGATGGTCTTGATGCTTGAGGATGCTCATCAGTGTTTGGGAATTGAAGAGTTAGGTATTGTTTCTTCACAGTGTGGTCTTCTTTGTACTGCTATTCTTGGGAAAGCAATTATGGCAGTGTTGCAAGATACAACGTGCTTTTGAAACCAAATCCACTGCTAGTGTGCATCCTTCCCTTGGGGCCAGTAGCCACTACCTTTTTTTTTTGTCCCCAAGACGATGCCATAATTACACCTCATTCACATGGAAGCCTGTAGTACCACAACTCTGGCTGCCTAAAACATAGGCCAATGGAACAATTAAGACCTCAATGTCTAAACCAGTGTGGTATTTCCCTTCCATCCCTAGGGAAAAGGCAAACCTGTTCAGTGGGGAAATTGCCAAACAGATGGCAAGTTCACTTTTCCCACACGTCTGCACCCACTTCAACAGCTAGTTGAGCTATGGCCCACCTCCTCAGAGTGCCTGCCACACAGCTTGCTAGCCCATCATACCACCATGCACCTAGCCTAGTCCCCCATCCCCAGCAAAACCACGCCACCAGCATCACAGACTTCCATAGCCTAGGCTACTGAGGCAAACAAACATCACTGACAAAGATTACAGCTGAAGAAGCTGTACAGAGACTATGATACTGAATCCATCCAGAACAAAAGCTAACATATTATATCCAACTGTTACCATAAGACGTATCTACTGGAAAAAGTTTCTTCCTATGAAAGCTGCTCCATAAAATTGGAAAAATTATCTTTTCCACTAAAGGTACAGTTATCAACCAAAGCACACAGAAACATGAAAAAGCAAGGAAACATGGAGCCACCAAAGGAACACGATAATTCTCCAGTTACAGACCTCAAAGGAAAGCATATTAATGAAATGTCTAAAAAGAAATTCACAATGGTCATCTTAAAGAAATTTAGCAAGTTACAAGAGAATAAACAATTAAATGAAATCAGTAAACAGCTCATGATAGAATGAGAAATTCAACAAAGAGTTATTATTTTAAAAGAACCAGACAGAACTCTTGGAGCCGAATAGTTAAGTGAATGAAATACTAAGTACACTTAAGAGTTACAACAAAAGACTAAATCAAGCAGATAAAATAATTTCTGAACTTGAATACAGGTCTTTTGAAATAACTCAGTCAAAGGGAAAACAGGAATGAAGAAAGCCTGTGGGTTAATGGGACACAAGTTAGCAAATAGTTGCATTTTAGCATGTCAGAGGGAGAAAAGTTGAAGAAAGTCACAGATAATATTAACAAAATAATAGCTGAAAACTTCTCAAGCCTTGGGAGTGATGTGGACATTGAGATTGAGAAAGTGCAAATGTACCCTATTAGATTCAAGTGAAAAAGATTCTCTAGAGCACATTATGATTAAACTGTCAAAAGTCAAAGACGGAGAATTCTAAAAGCTGCAAAAGAAAAACACTAAGTCACATATAAGGGAATTTTCATTAGACTATCAGTATACTCATCAACATAAACTTTATAGGCCAGAAGAAAATGGGATGTTATATTCAAAGTATTGAAAGGAAAGAAACAACAACAGCAAAAAAACCTGTCAGCCAAATATAGTGTATCCAGCAAAGCTGTTCTTACAAAATGAAGGAGAAAAAGAGGCCTCCCCAGGTGAGCAAAAGCTGAGGGAATTGATCACCACTCTACCAGACTTACAAGAAATGCTTAAAGAAGTGCTACAACAGGAAATAAAAAGGTGAGAATCATTGTAATGAAAACATGTGAAAGTATAAAACTCACCAATAGGTAAATTTATAATAAAACTAAGAACACCCCAATGCTGTAATGATGCTGTGTAAATCAGTCCACTAGTATGAAGGTTTAAAGTCAAAATGGTAAAAAAATAAATAAATAAAAAGCTACAGTTGTCGATTAAGGAACATTTAATAAATAAAAATGTAAATTAAGACCACAGAAATATAAATTGTGTGGCAGAGAGGAAAAGTCAAGAGTATTTTTATGTGACCAACATTTAATTAATTACAGCAGATACACAAACAAGAAAGAGAACAAAAAGCTTAGCAGCAAAGAAAACCACAAAACCACAGAGGTAATAGAGCATGAAAGGAAGAAAGGATATATAAAGTGACCAGAGGGCTGGGTGTGGTGGGTCACACCTGTAATCCCAGCACTTTGGGAGGCCCAAGTGGGTGGATCATCTGAGGTCAGGAGTTCAAGACCAGCCTGCCAACATGGCAAAACTCATCTCTACTGAAATTATTAAAATTAGCCAGTGATATTGACAGTCCTGTCTTTCTTATGGTTTAGATTGTGGCGTTTTTTTGTTTTTTGTTTTTTGTTTTCTTCCCCTCCACCAGTCCTTCTATCCATCTGATTTTTTTCTGACCAGTCCTTCTATCCATCTTAATTTCTGTTTTCAGGAATTCCTCAGTTTTAGCTAATACCGTTCTTTATTTTCCAAGATTCTTTTTGAGTTTTTCTTTTTTCCCCAAAACTATACCTTTTTAAAACTTGTTGAAATTTTAGGCAAAAAGAAAAGTTGAGATGTGGGCTATTTGTCATTTTGATCTATCTTTCTTTACTTTTGTGTTTGAGTTCTTCTGCTGATAATGTGACACTATGTGTAGAAATGCACTTGGCCCTGCAGAAATAGAGATTTTTATTGATTTGTTTCATGAACATTTCTTTTCTTTTTGAGACAGGGTCTCACTCTGTCACTTAGCCTAGAGTACAGTGGCATGATTATCAGTCACTGCCTTGTCAAACTCCTGGGCTTAAGTGATCTTCCCACCAGAGCCTCCTGAGTAGCTGGGACTGTAGGCACAAGCCACTCTATCCCTGGCTAGTTTTTAAAGTTTTTGTAGATACAGGGTGTCACTGTGTTGCCCCGGCTGGTTTCAAACTGCTGGACTTAAGTGATCTTCCCATCTTAAACACTTCTTATAAGCAAAATCCTATGGTTGGTACTATGGATAAGTCCTATATCCTCTTCTATCTCAATAGATAGGATATAGTTCTTACGGGATATGGTCTATTCAGGAATGAATATACTACAAATGAAGATGTAATGTTCTATAAAGTGTCACAGTGCTTCAAAGAGGGAGAAATTACTTATTCCTCTAAGAATGAGGGAAAGCTTCATGGGGGAAATCATTTTTATGCTGGTATTGTAAGTGATGATACCTGACCACATAGAGATTAGAAAGAGGGTTGAGACAGTGGGAAGTACAGGTAGGATAACAAGTCAAGAAAAGTGAATAGATCATTTTGAGGGGAATATAGCATACATGAAAAGGAACAAAGGGAGATTAAAAAGCTACCAGACCATATTCAGTAGAAATTGAGAGCAATTGAAAGTCTGAGCTTAGTTTCAGCTGGTGTTTTTAACTGATAACCCAGTATTGTACATGGAATAATTTGGGGCAAGGAGGCCATTTCTGGGGGGCCCTGCTAGGAAACGGGGCATCTAGACTGCCAGGGCTTGACAATAGTTTGGATTTTCTTCTGAGCAGATTGTAAGAAATCATTAATGTTACTCAGTAGGCTGCAATTTAATCATTTTGACAGGCAAAGGAGGCTAATGATTAAAGGTGTCAATTTTATTATTAAAAACATTTGACCATATATGCTGAATATAACCTTATATCACTCTACTTTACAAGTACAAAAACATTTTTGAGTGAAAACGTCTGACTTAGCTGGCCGAAGTTTAGAAGAGCCTGTTTGTATCAGAGAATCCATCAGAGTCTCTGCCTTAGTTTTTTTTTTTTTTTCTTCTTGTAGTATAGTCTTTATGATAATCAGACACGTAACAGGAAGAACATCTCCATCTGGTAATCATTACCTGTAGGATGTAGAGCTTGTATGTGTCTTCTGGAAGTTAACTTTTAATGTTAAACAAAGGAAGCTGATCAAAACCAGCTGTAAAACCTTTGCGTAGTTCATATTTTATACAGTCAGCATTACATTACCATTCACATGATTCTATGTCTGAAGTTTTCTAAAAAAGTAAACCTTTCATTAAAATTATTATAATCCTGATTCTATAGTTAACACAACTTAAATGTTTCCCTGTTTGGCAGGCACATTTAACCCAATTGACATCACTGTGTATGTGGTTATACACCTTGGAGAAATAATGGCTCATTTATTAAACATATATGCCACTATTAATATATTTGGGATGCAGTCAAAATAAAAACAGTAGGTAGGTCAAAATATAATTTTCTAATTTAATATTATGAGTTTAATAAATGTAGAAGCTTGCCAGCTAAACATGTAACAGGCCATTAAATATATTATTTGAACTAATTATATAGATATTGAAAATTACCCTAGTAATACCCCCTCTGACACATGGCATTTATTATAATCCTAGGTATACACAAGCATAGTAATTTTAGATCATTATTATTTATGATAAGAAATGACTCAGAATTTTAAATCAAGAAGCCTTTTTTTCTTTCACTTAATTGTATTTAGAACAACTATGGAACTTGGAAGAATAAAAAAGTAATCCTGGGCAGTGCTTTGCATTCTATCGGTATATTGTGTTTTTTAAATAATAATAGTTTCTTCTTCCTGGAACTTGCAGTCGTTATATAAATAGCGATTTTGAAATCACAAAGCACATGAATTTCTAACAACACATACTTGTGAAAGATCTGTAACAACATTATTGAGGATTTGCTATCATGAGATGGAATTTCTGACGAGAAAATGTACCAGATAATGTAATGACTCAGGCAGAACAATCCAAGCAGGAGACAGTAAGCATCTCTCTCCCAAGGAAATATTTTGGTATTCAGTGGTTGTTTCGTAAATGATTAACACTGTTGTGTTGGAAATGTTCTAGCCTGGAGAAACCTAAGTATTGCTCACAAATACCGTCTGACTACAAGTCAGAGAAGCCAAGGACATTTGTGGTAGTTCAACTATAGTGTAATGTCAAGTATGACCATATCTGGTATTAGGGCCACTGTTGTAAAGGTGCTTTTCTCAGGCCTTGGTTAACTGTCCAGCTTTAGGAAAGTATTTTAAAATGTACAAGCACAGAAGTGGAAAGTAACTGAAGGCAAACTAATTTTTGAAATATTACAATTATAGTTTTCATTTCTGCTAATAGTGGCATATTCCTTTTTTTAAAGATATGGAATATATTAATTATATGCTGAAAAGGCACTGAATCATGTTAGGCTCTGAGAATTGACAAGTTATCATTCCTTATGAGAGAGATTTAAAGAATGTTTTACTTCAATCATAGTCTTTGTGTTAGAATACGTAAATAAATTTAAGACGTTCATTTTTAACACAAAAATAATTTGTAGCATGAAGCACATAGTAGACACTCAGTATATGTATGTTTATTAAATTATTGTTCAAAGAAGACAGTTGTATTTAACACTTAAACTCTGTGTTTGTATGTGTAATATATGTAAATATACATATCTTTATACATAAGATTAACAGAAAAAGCACTTAGGGAGTTTTTACAGTTCTACACCACCATGTAACCAGCACCCCAAAAGCAAGGAATAATATTTCCTGTATTTTAGAAAGTTCTCCTTTCCAGTCATAACTTTCTTACTTCCTCCAGTGGTTTCTATTACCATAGTTTAACATGTCTGTTTGTTGATGTCATGTAAGTGCAGTTACATAGAGTATACCATTTTGTCTCTAGCTTTCCTTGATTTTGTTGGTCTTTTTTATTTTATGTGTTCTACTGGGTGTGCAGCATTATTTTATTGTGATTTTCATTTATATTTCCCTAAAGATGAATGATAATTGAGCACCTTTCAGTTTGCTTATTGCTATTCATATATCTCACTTTGTGGTGTATCTGTTCACACTTTTTGTTCCTTTTTATTGATACTCCTATGTTTTGTCCAAGAAATCTTTGCATATCCAAAGTCAAGAAGGCTTTTTGTTAGGTTTCTTTATGCTTATATGGTATCTATTTTAATCTATATGGTTATAGATTTTGTGCCTAATTGTATGGTCCATACTGAATTTTTTAAAAAATGTATGGAATTAGATAGATATTGGAGCTTATGTTTTCCCATTTGGCTGTTTCAGTACTATTTGTTACCCATGTTTCAGCAACATTTTTGGGCATAAATAAAGGACTCTGTGACTGCAATTATGTGTAGAGTTAACAGTTTTATTCTCTTTTCTCCTTTGATTTCAGTTGCTTTTCTCTTTAGGTGCCTTTCTGAACCGTTGGTTAACCATCAAGCTTTAACCATTAGTGAACCACTGAGCTATGTCTTTTGTAGCATTTCAACAAGTTGGTGTCAACACACGTTGCAATTTTCTGTTCTTTTCCATACAAATACTCAAGGATCAATTCATTCTGTCACTATGAAGTAGCTGTAGAATCAGCATCTAACTTCTATCCTGTATTCCTCCTCCTATTCTCACTTTATATAGCTCCTTTTTCCTGCCCTTCTCATAGCTGATAGTAAAGACATGAACTTCAGAATCTCACAAAACAAGCCATAAGGTCTTAAGTATTTTCTGAAACTAGTTGAGGTTTTAGAACATGATGGCCCTAACATGTTAAAATATTTGGTATGTAGTATAAATCAAGGTATTAGGTATAGTAGTATAAATTAGTGGCTCTTCCATATAAAATTTCCTAGGCATCTGTGTTCATTTTGGGATACATCCCATCAAAGGAGATCGATTTGTGTTTTTTCCACATTAAATATATTTTATCAGTCCACCATAAATCGACTTATAAACAAGACCCATTTATGGATTTGAGTTTTGAATTATATGTGATTTTTATTTTTATTAATCTTTTCTTGTGTGTTTTCTGAGCTTTCCATGATAAACATTTATTGCTTTTATAACAAATCCATGAGTAAATTTTATTCTCTATAAACTTTTGGCAGTGTCTAATTAATTAACAAGGTATATGTATATACCAGGGCACTTTGATTAATGAATTCTCAAGCTGTTAGAAGATGGAGAGAATTGAGCTTCTAGAATGCCTTCAGTTGATGTGTTTAAGCGTGACACTGCTCATGGAATACCTACATACCTTCAGTGTAGATAATGAAGATTATCTGCCAAAGCATCAATCAGAATCTTGTCAGTAAATATAGATAACAGATGACAAATAGACTTTAAGGGAGAAAGTCATTCCTTTCAAATTTATATTTAGGCAAATAAACAGCAGAATATCAATAAATCTTAGAAATGACAGGCCAGTAAATGATACTGTTGTTTCATGGCTTCTAAGGTATGCTTTAAAAAAGAAAAAACCGTTTAACTTTCTGATGTTTGGATGTGTAGTGACACAGCTGTTATTGCCTGAGATCTGCTAAGATAGAGAGAGGGCCAGCATCCAAGTTTGAAGAAGATGTCAGTGCCTCAGATTATAACCCAGGAGTTTTGAATCCTGGATTGTGGAGCAGCCTTGGTAGCACAGAGGAACATGGGTATCAACGCTTCTGCATCGAGAGATTCTGAATGTGAAAACATTTTATGAATACCTTAACCAATCTTTTTTTTACCGCTGTTTTCCTCCTCTTTTATGCTGAAGTGAAACAATAATGCCCAAGTATGATCTATAATGATAATCTGTGCTTTAAAGTCAAAAGAACTTTAAAAATGAGAATAAAAAATTGTAAGTCAGTGCTTCTTAGACTATCCGAAGCAAAGGTTTTTGTTTTTTACCTTCACCATTTTTACAAAATATATTTGAAATTTTCACTGCCATATTAAAATGCTACAAAAGTTTCTAAACACTCTTATTTTCTGATCTGATCTTGTAGACTGATAGCAGTTTATGGTCTCGCACTGGTCACAGCCCGCATTTTGAGTGGCACTGATAAGAAAACATTTTATCAGTTTAATTTTCATTGTGTATTTTTTTCTTAACCTACCAAAATAATGGTGATTTTACACTTGGTGGTGTAAGAGGCTTGATTAAATAGTAGACATATATTGCGTAATTTCTTTAAAAGCATTGTTTTAGGAGTCCAACTGCTAGTTAACTTTGGAGGAAATCCAATATCATTTCTAAGCCTGAGTCTCTTGATTATAAAGCGGAGATAATATTAGTTCTGACTTCATAGCATTGCTGTAATCATTAAATAAGAAAATTGGTGGAAATCACTTGACACAGGACATAGTAGGAATGTCATATGTATTAAAGCATATTGTCATACTCACCCAAACTTTTCCTCCTAGGAACTCAATGGCAGGGCACCGTAGAGAGGTTATTAGCATGCCAGGTCAGTTGGGGAAATCATCGGCGATTACCCCTCCTTAAAGAGCTGGCTCTCAAGGACCTTTGAATTAGGGTCTACTCCAGGGAATACCAGCATCCTTGCATGTCTTTGGTAGGTCTGGGCATCAGGGATCTCTATCACATTGAAGGACGGATGTCTGAATGAGCTGAAGTAGGTCTTTAGTAAGCAATTGATAGAAAGTCAATGTCTCCCTCTCCAGGGAGAATAATCTAATAAAGACTTAAGATGGCTCATCAGGACTCAGTTTGGACAGATCAGTGTTCTCAGTAGGACTCTAGTCCCAAAAGAAAACAGGACTGCAACCTAATAACCAGGACAGATCCCCAGTCACAATGTACATGGCTCAGGGTTCTGGAAAAGCTGTGTCTTGGGTGACATGTGAACATGTAGTATCTTACCTATCCTCTGTATCGGATATCAGGCTAAGACAACTGGTTCTCTTTTACTGTTTTCTATCTGCTGACTCTTTCTCCTTGACTTTGGCTTCAAGCATAATAAGGACTAAGATTGCAGGTCAGTGATCTTTAATAGATATCGTGGGGCAAAAACAAAGACTGGGAAATAATAGTTTATTGTGTTTGGTTAAGTAGGTTCCCCGTGTAACTTTTGCAGTTTTTTTTAAATGTTTCTAACAATTTTAAAATGTAATTTAGTTTTTCTTGATGTGGGTCTAGGGAATCCTTGGTTCACTGTCCTATGGGATGAATAAAAATTTAGGTTTCCCAAATGTCTGTTAACCATGTTTTCATTGTTCATATATCCTCATAACCTTGAAACTCTTGCCAAACAGAAACCTGCCTGAAATGAAGATACATATTTCTATTAATATGTCCATTTTTCTTCATTTTACATTCTCCAACAAGGTAAACAGAGAAAATATTGAAAAACATCTTTTTCTGTATTGGTTTTATTACCTTTTATCATTTATTTATCATATTTATTTTAAGAGTATAGCAACCATGCTAATTAATTATGAGTAAATGGCAGGAAAAGACTTTCAAAGAATAGGGAATTTGTGTTGTGGTTCGAGCGTTTGTTGCTTATACATCTGCTTTGTTCCTCCCCTCCTCCCCTCCCTTCCTTCCCCTCCTCCCCTCCCCTCCCCTCCTCTCCTCTGATGGAGTTTTGCTCTTGTCACCCAGGCTGGAGTGCAGTGGCATGATCTTGGCTCATTGCAACCTCTGCTTCCCAGGTTGAAGCGATTCTCTCACTTCAGCCTCTCAAGTAGCTGGGATTACAGAAGCGTGCCACCATGCCCGGCTAATTTTTTGTATTTTTAGTAGAGATGGGTTTCACCATGTTGGGCAGACTGGTCTTGAACTCCTGACCTCAGGTGATCCACCTTCGTCAGCCTCCCAAAGTGCTGGGATTACAAGCATGAGCCACCGTGCCCGGCCAAAGCATTTTGTTTTACTAGCTGTTGTCCATGCATGTGACCTCATCAACCACGAAAGTATATACCTCTGAATCCCAAATAAGATTAGGTTGGATCCTGTGGTTTCCATGTTGGCTTTGGGTGGTTTTGAAAGATCAGAAGTCTTCTGTTGATTTGAAAACTCATATTCTCATAAATTTCAATGTGTTATAACTTCAATCAACATATTTTTGGGGGGTATAAAATGGGTTTATGGGATAACAATGATCCTTTCCCCCTTAAGTTTCCAGATTATGTGAAGTAAATGATGATATATCATTGGATTCATAGCCTATGAAAATGTGCAGATTTTCTTCTATGCTTGGGTAGCTTCAAAGCAGACTCTTATAGAAGTCCTCCTTGGGAATGAGCATGATGTATTCATACCCGACATTGATCTGATGGTCTGCCAAATGTGGCCACTTTGTTGCACACCTTTGCTGAAGTGAGCAAAGATGTTTTCCTCTTCTGGCAGTTAGAAATGCTGCTACCAGCAACTATTGGCAGGCTCCTCTCTAGGCATATTTAAAACAGTGGAATGGAGTTAATCTGTTTTTTTCTTTGTGTCATGGAAGTTATCTGAGACCTGCAGAAAATTAAATATTACCATTCAAATACTTTTGAAAAAATAGAACACATTCAGTGACTACTTTTAAAAATAAGTAAGAGTTCTCTGCAAAATATAATTTTGTCAAGTTAAACTACGGATTTTTTGGTGGTTTCCTCTCCCTCTACTCACATATTTCAGATTATTTTTAGTATAATGCTGAGGCAGTTAATCTTTTAAAACTCTTCGCAGGAACTTTCTAGGAATTTAAGAAGGTGACTATGAGTGTACTGTATCCTTCCATTAGTTTACGCATACTTACACGGATCGTACTTACATTTTTTTCCCCCAAACACTTTTAAAAACCAAGCCAAATATGCCATGCCAATTTATAGGGGCCTATAAATCTAAATAATATTAGGACCACAGATCCATCCTTTTTCCTTACTCTCTTCTTACAACTATAAAATTAGACCAGGTGATGATATCCAGATTTCAGTGTTAGTTCCTCTTGTCTCCTCCCCATCTAACACATGCTGTTGAACCTAAACACAGCTTTTATCATGTCACCCCTCCCTGCTCAGTCTTAGAATGTTCTTTAACATCTTTTGCATGAAGTTTTTGGTTCCTCTAATACAATTGGCTTATACTGCTATTGTGGTATTTACAATCTGCTGTTGTGGTATTTACAATTTGTTTTACTACCTTTGTAATTTTCTTGGTTACAGGGCCACAGATAATCCTCTTTATCCTTCACCTTCTAATTCAGTGTTTTACCCTGACATGTTTGATATGGTACTTACTGATTCTCTGTTGTGCTCTAAGCATTAATCACAGGTGGAAGCTATACAGTATACTCTTTAGAAGGTTGATCTGCTTTGATGATGCATTTAATGTGTCTTGACTATAATATCTGCTAGTGTCAGAATTGTAATTTTATGATATTTATCATGCTCTGGATTTATGCCTTGAAAACTAGAATTTGTTTACAATATACATTTACAATTTTTATTTCAACTATTTGCAAATGTTACTTGTGTTACTTTGTAAATTACTTTCTAAGATGTATGTATTAACTTTACCCAAAAGTGTTAACAACAACTTCATCATGGACTGGACTGAAATAATTCACCTAAAAGAGGCATCTATATCCTTTGCCATATCAGACACCAGTGTAAATACTAGATAAGGTGTATATTCATATAAAAATTTGTTTACTTTGTGTTTAAAAGTGAATTGATTCTTGATAATGTATAATATCAAGAAAATTTGGATATTAAATACATTCTAATTTTAGTAATGTGTGTTTTAGTGTGTAAGCGTTCATGTAACACATTATCACCCAATTGAATCCCTTTCAATTAGAATTTGAGTCTTTGCCAAAGAAAATAATACCTCATAGATAAAAAGCTGGCTGTACCACAGTTGATTTTGGACTGTAACTCTGAATGTACAGCTTAGAACAATTTCAAAAATTTCATGACTAGAATTATTTTATTCATAAGTATCACACAAAATATTAGTCTGATATTGATGTATATGATCATATAATGGATTTTAGAACTATACACATAATGCAAAAGCTTATAATAAAAATAATGACTTGCATTGCAGGAAATTGTTTTTAAAAGCGTAAACAATCTCTAATTCCTTTTGTTGTTTCTTTTTTTTTTCTTCAACTTTAATTTTAAGTTCTGGTGTACCTGTGCTAGATGTACAGGTTTGTTACGTAGGTAAACATGTGCCATTGTGGTTTGCTGCACAGATCAACCCATCACCTAGATATTAAGCCCAGCCTCCATTAGCTGTTCTTTCTGATGCTCTCCCTCCCCCTCCTTCCTCCAAAAGGCCCCATTGTGTGTTGTTCCCCACTATGTATCTGCGTGTTCTTGTTGTTCAGCTCCCACTTGTAAGTCAGAACCTGCAGTTTTTGGTTTTCTCTTCCTGCTTTAGTTGGCCGAGGAAAACGGCTTTCGGCTCCATCTGTGTCCCTGTAAAAGATACGATCTCATTCCTTTTTATGGCAGCATATTATTCAATGGTGTATATCCAGTCCATAATTGATGGGCATATGGATTGATACCACATTTTCTTTATCCAGTCTATAATTGGTGGGCATTTGGGCTAATTCCACATCTTTGCTATTGTGAGTAGTGCTGCAGTGAACATACACTTGCATGTATCTTTATAATACAATGATTTATATTCCTTTGGGAATATACCCAGTAATGGAATTGTTGGGTCAGATGGTGTTCTGCTTCTTGATCTCTGAGGAATTGCCACACTGTCTTCCAGTGTCCTTGAAAAAACTAATTTACTTTCACTCTAACAGTGTAAAAGCATTCCTATTTCTCCACAACCTCGCCAGCATCTGTTGTTTCTTGACTTTTTAATAATCGCCATTCTGACTTGCATGAGGTGGTATCTCATTGTGGTTTCGATTTGCATTTCTCTAATGATCAATGTTGATCCTTTTTATATGTTTGTTGGCCACATGAATGTCTTCTTTCAAGAAGTGTCTGCTCATGTCCTTTGCACACTTTTTAATGGGATTGTTCGTTTTTTTCCTGTAAATTTGTTCAAGTTCTTTGAAGACTCTGGAGATGGATAGATCGCAAAATTTTCTCCCATTCTGTAGGTTGTCTGTTCACTCTGATAATCTTTAGTTTAATTAGATCCCATTTGTCAATTTTGGCTTCTGTTGAAACTGCTTTTGCTGGTTTTGTCATGAAATCTTTGCCCTTGCCTAGGTCCTGAATACTATTGTTTAGATTTTCTTGTAGGGTTTCTATAGTTTTGGGTTTTAAGGTTAAGTCTTTAATCCATATTGAATTAGTGTTTGTATAAGGTGTAAGGAAGGGGTCCAGTTTCTCCGTTTTCTGCATATGGCTAGCCAGTTCTCCCAGCACCAGTTATTAAATACAGAATCTTTTCCCCATTGTTGTTTTTGTCAGGTTTGTCAAAGATCAGATGGTTGTAGGTGTGTGGTCTTATTTCTGAGATCTGTATTCTGTTCCATTGGTCTATGCGTCCATTTTTGTACCAGGACCATGCCGATTTGGTTACTGTATCCTTGTAGTGTAGTTTGAAGTCAGGTAGCATGATGCTTCTAGCTTTTATTTTTTTTTCCCTTAGGATTGTCTTGGCTATATGGACTCTTTTTTGGCTTCATATAAATTTTAAAATAGTTTTTTTCTAATTTTGTGAAGAATGTCATTGGTAGTTTAATGGGAATAGCATTGAATATATAAATTACTTTGGGCAGTATGGCCATTTCCATGATATTGATTCTTCCTATCTATGAGCATGGAGTGTTTTTCCATTTGTTTGTGTCCTCTTTAATTTCCTTGAACAGTGGTTGATAGTTCTCCTCGAAGAGATCCTTCACTTCCCTTGTTAGATGTATTCCTAGGTATTTTATTCTTTTTGTGGCGGTGAATGGGAGTTCATGTATGATTCGGCTCTCTGCTTGCCTTTTGTTGGTATATAGGAATACTAGCAATTTTTGCACATTGATTTTATAACCTGAGACTTTGCTGAAGTTGCTTATCAGTTTAAGAACCTTTGGAGTGAGATGCTGGGGTTTTTTAGATACAGGATTATGTCATCTGCAAAGATCATTTGACTTCCTCTCTCCCTGTTTGAATATGCTTTATTTCTTTCTCTTGCCTGATTGTCCTGACCAGAACTTCCAATACAATGTTGAATAGGAGTGGTGAGAGAGGGCATCCTTGTCTTGTGCTGGTTTTTAGGGGAATGCTTCCAGGTTTTGCTCATTCGGTATGATATTGGCTGTGGGTTTGTTATACATGGCTCTTATTATTTTGAGATATATTCCTTAAATACCTAGTTTATCGAGCTTTTTAACATGAAAGGATGTTGAATTTTATCAAAGGCCTTTTCTACATCTATTGAAATAATCATGTGGTTTTTGTCTTTAGTTCTCTTTATGTGATGAATTACATTTATTGATTTGTGTCTGTTGAGCCATCCTTGTATCCCAAGGATGAAGCTGACTTGATTGTGGTGGATAAGCTTGTTGATGTGCTGCTGGATTTGGTTTGCCAGTACTTTATTGAGGATTCTTGCCTTGATGTTCTTTAGGGAACAATCCCTAATTTTTGAATAGGGTGTATTCCAGTGCTATATACCAAAACTTGATTCTATGCTATGTAGAAAATACTATGAAGGAAAGGAAAGTGAAGACTAATGAGACTCAGATCCTGCCTTCCTGATGCTTCCTGTCTCACACCTATGTCATAAATATAACTGTCATAATGAAAAAGGTACAAAGTGCTTAGATAGTCAACCAAGAGACCAATCAGAACTACTTGAAGCATCAAAACAGGCTTAGAAAGCACTTGTCATTTTGGGTGGGTCTTGCTGGATAAATAAGATTTTACATGGAAAGATGGATAAGTGGAGAGGGCAAACATTCAAAGCCGAAAGGAGCAGATGGGTGTTCATAAGAGCAACTTCATATACTAGTAGATAATGAACAGTGAATTTGGCTAGAGCTAAAAATCATGGGGGCAGGGGAAGGAATAATGAATCTGGAAAGGGAGCTGAAGTTATGCTATAGTACAGTGTGTCTCAACAATAGCTGAACCTTCCTTTTAGTAGGAAGGGTTAGAATCTTAAAAGAAAACCAGTAAGGTTTAAAAGAGCCCCACAAGTACTTCTGATAGGGCCTCTCTAGGGTATATCACCAAACTGAAAGTCACTCGGTATAATATAACAGTACTTTATGCCAGATACTATACAGAGTATATAGGATCCATTATTCTAATTGTATGCATAGCATATTCCTGAGAATATAGAAGGCGTTCAGTATATATTTGTTGAATGAATAAGTAGGAGTTCATAAAGTGAATATATAAAGTGAATATTAATTATGGTTATTAGTGTTTCCATTTTCCAGATGAGGAAACTAAGGTACAAAACCTTAAGTGTAAGTAATCAATTGCTAAACTGCCAAAAATGTGCATAATTTCTAAGACTAATAGTCTGGTGTGAGGGTTTGTTTTAGGTTTGGAGGCTCTGATCACACATGGATTATTTTAGTTTCATCTTGCTTCATGTCTTATCTTACTCTTTCCAATAATAAGGAGTTTAAAATGGAATCTATTTTCTATCAAAATAATCCACTAATGCACATTAAAGTTAAAAAAATAAGCAGCCCATAATTTTCTCACATTCATTTGTGTGTCTAAAGAGATACTTTTAACTTAGATAAGTAACTTATATCACTCTAATTGGCATTGTTTCATGTGCATAACTAAAATTGCCAACATTTACAGGTAGTAACTGTCACATTGATATGTCCCTTCTCTCTGGAACTGCATTTACTGTGTTTATGTAAGCAATTCTTTGTCCTACGTTTTTCTTTTTTTCTTGATTTTGATCCTACTGATTAAAGAGACATTTCCCCCCCACACACTGTGGCTTTCCCAGCAGTTCGTCTGCAGGAATGGTAGCCTTTCACAAATCCAAGTTTTCAGAGTAACTGTCTCTGTTCACAGACCCACTAATTAAACTTTATACTCCAGGCCCTGCAAAATATTTGGTTATCATTTCTCCAAGCATTCTTTGTTTTTCCCAAATAAGAGACACATGACTACTGAAAAACTGTGTGTTACACTGAGCAGCAAAATAAATACTGTCATCCTCTCACTCTGTCCTCCCCAAGGTAGAAGTCTAAAGCTTAATTCAGCATTTCTCTTTGTCAGGCTCTATTTAGATTAGTTTTTATGTCATCACAATACCTTCTATGTTCCGATTCTTTTTTAAGAAAAAAGTCTTGATTTTTCTAAGTGAACATTGCTAGAAACCTTGCTTTATTTAATTTAATGTACTTCATATGTCTATAAAGTAGATGAAAGACTAATATAAACTTTATCTTCAAATTATAAAATATGGTACCATTACCTGATTTCTCTCTAGGAAGAATTAATGAAAGATTGGGTCCATAATAAGAAGAGCAAAATGATTATCAAAAGAAGTCATTTAAACAATTTAAATAACAATACCTATTATTTTTAGGGTGAACTTCTATGTTTACCTAAGGTATATCTCATATTATTAATATATTCTTCAGGTTTTAGGAAGATGATTGTATTTGTTTTAGGTCTTTATGAAATACACTCAAATACATCTTTCAATTCTGTGTTTATAATACCTTATTTAAAGTCTTTGTCTCCTAAGTCCAACATCTGAGCCCTCTCTGAGACACGTTTTATTGATTGCCTTTTTTCCTGTGTGTGGGCTATAGTTTTTTCTCTTTCTTTGCATATCTAGTAATTTTGTTGTTTAAAACAGAAACTTTTAAAAATTTTTTCAATTGTTTTTGGGGAAACAGGTAATGTTTGCTTACATGAATAAGTCCTTTAGTGGTGATTTCTGAGATTTTGGTATACTCATCACCTGCACAGTATACACTCTCCCTAATGTATACTCTTTTATCCTTCACCCCCATCTTGGCCTTCCCCCCCAGTCCCCAAAGTCCCTTGTGTCATTCTTATGCCTTTGTGTCCTCATAGCTTAGCTCCTACTTGTAAGTGAAAACATGCAATGTTCAGTTTTCCATTCCTGAGTTACTTCACATAGAATAGTGGTCTGCAATTCCATCCAGGTTGCTGCAAATGCCGTTACTTTGTTTGTTTTTATGGCTGAGTGGTATTCCATGATGTACATATACATTTTCTTTATCCACTCATTGATTGATGAGCATTTGGACTAGTTTCATGTTTTTGCAGTTGTGAATTGTGCTGCTATAAACATGCATTTGCAAGTATCTTTTTCATATAATGACTTCTTTTCCTCTGGATAGATACCCGGGAGTGGGATTGCTGGATCAAAGCGTAGATCTACTTTTAGTTGTTTAAGGAATCTCCACATCGTTTTCCATGGTGGTTGTACTAGTTTACATTCCCACCAGCACCATAAAAGTGTTCCCTTTTCACCACATCCACACCAGCATCTATTACTTTTTCATTTTTTGATTCTGGCCATTCTAGCAGGAGTAAGATAGTATCTCATTGTGGTTTTGATTTGCATTTCCCTGCTCATTAGTGATGTTGAGCATGTTTTTCATGTTTGTTGACATTTGTATATCTTCTTTTCAGAATTGTCTGTTCATGTTCTTAGCCCACTTTTTGATGGGATTATTTGTTTTTTTTCTTGCTGATTTGTTTGAGGTCCTTGTAGATTCTGGATATTAGTCCTTTGTTGGATGCATAGTTTGCGAATATTTTCTCCCATTCTGTGGGTTGTCTGTTTGCTGATTATTTCTTTTGCTGTGCAGAAGCTTTTCAACTTATAAGTCTGTTTATCTTTGTTTTTGTTACATTTGCTTTTGAATTTTTGGTAGTGAAGTCTTTGCCTAAGCCAGTGTCCACAAAGGGTTTTTCCAATGTTATCTTCTAAAATTTTTTGGTTTCAGGTCGTCTTCAATCCATCTTGAGTTGATTTTGTATAAGGTGAGAGATGAGGATACAGTTTCATTCTTCTACACGTGGCTTGCCAATTATCCCAGCACCATTTGTTGAATAGGGTGTCCTTTCCCTACTTCATGTTCTTGTTTGTTTTGTCAAAGATCAGTTGGCTGTATTTGGCCTTATTTCTGGGCTCTCTATTCTGTTCCATTGGTCTGTGTGCCATTTTTATACCAGTGCCTCACCGTTTTGGTGAATACAGCCTTGTACTAATTAATAGTATAATTTGAAGTTGGTTGCTGTGTTACCTCCAGATTTGTTCATTTTGCTTAGTTTTGCTTTGTCTATGCAGGCTTCCTTTTGGTTCCATGAATTTTACGATTGTTTTTTCTAGTTCTGCGAAGAATGATAATGGTGTTTTGATGGGAATTGTATTGAATTAGTAGATTGTTTTTGGCAGTATCGTCATTTTCACAATATTGATTCTACCCATCCACGAGCATGGAACTTTTAGATAATGTATTTTAGCAACTCTCAGAATCTCCGCCACCTCTAGGGTTGTTGTTTTTCATATTTTTGTTTATATAGTGATGTTACTAATTCCATACAATCTGTCTTCTTTTTATATACCCACTGAAGTCTCTGCTCAGGATTTTATTTGTCCATTTTAATTCTTGTTATTATGGTTAAACATGGCTTTTTGGTGATTATCCCTGCACAGCAAGGCTTAATGGTCAGCCAGTGATTAAAAGTTTTCTTTAAACATTATGAACCCGTAAGGATTCCACCTTTGCTGAGAAATCTATGTGTATATACGGCACACGTTCAAAGGTCAGGCCATTTACAAGTCTGCCTGTGTTTTCTCTTCATAGTCTGCTCAGGATGTTCAGGATCTCGTGGTCTACAATTGATAAGTAGACCGCTGAGGTCTTTTCCAGTCTTTCCTAAGCATGCATGTAACCTGGTACATGTG
The DNA here is from genome assembly GCF_009761245.1 of Sapajus apella. Classification (NCBI taxonomy): domain Eukaryota; kingdom Metazoa; phylum Chordata; class Mammalia; order Primates; family Cebidae; genus Sapajus; species Sapajus apella. The sequence continues at coordinate 3,113,562 of NW_022436981.1, read as the reverse complement.
TAAGCTGTCCAGATTCCCAGGAATTAACTGGAATCTTTCAAAGCCCCCGGTGGCTATGTAATGGCAGAAAAGATTTATCTTTTCCTCACTTAGTGCAAGATTCATGGCTGAGACATTCATATTAAAAGATAGGCTAACAAAACAAAAGCATACAAATTTATTTCATATAAATTTTACATGACACAGGAGCCTTCAGAAATTAAAACCTAAAGAAACGGGAAAAACTTTTTATGCTACATTAAATGAAGTGTGCACATTTGTGCAGAAGTCTGATTGGACAAATAGAGATATGATCTAATAGTAATAAACTGGATGGATTTCAGCAAGGCCTTTTTGTTCAGAGTCTTCTCTGTATCCCTGTGCGACATTCCTTGCCTCTGTGTATGGGGTACATGAGGGCCTTAAGACCTACTTTAGAGAAAGGCCAGAGAATTCTTTTAAGGCCTACTTCAGGGCAGAAGGGTAGGAGAAGGTAAGAGAGACCTTCCATACTACAGCTTACAGAGGGGAAAAAGATTGCTAAAAGATTTCTCAGTCATTGCAGGGTTCATGAGTAAAACCCCTATAACAAAAGACAGACTAACAATAGAAAGCTGTGCATATTTATTTACTATAAATTTTACATGACATGTAAACTAGAGGGAACTTAGCAAAGCCTGTTTATTCAGATTTTTCTTGGCGTTTCGGTGTCTTCATTCCTCTCTGGGTATAGGCCAGGTCACCTGTCACCTGAGGATCTTCAGGGAAGAACGGAGGGAGAAAGTCAGAGTGACCCTTTTAGGTTTTATAGCCTGCTTCAGGGAAGAAAGATGAGTGGAAAATGAGTGTGGCCTTTCTGCTATTTTCTCAATTTTCAGGGTGCCATATTTTGGACTAGTGTTTCTTGCACCTCATCATACTGTTTTCTCAAATGCTAAGGTGCCATATTTTGGGTTAGTATGTCTTGAACCCTATCAGGTATCTTCTGCATATTTCCATTTTAAATCTTTGGTTGCTCTTCTGTTAGCCACAGTTGGTATTCCTGATTACTTGCCACCAATTGCTATTGTTTTCAACAATGCCTTTGAGAACAGGCAGGAGGATCTCTTCAGGCCAGGAGTTGGAGACTAGCCTGGGCAACACTGCAAGACCCCATCGTCTCTACCACACACTCAAAAAAAAAGAGCAAAAAAAAAAAACCTGGGCATTGTGGCATATGCCTATAGTCCCAGCTCCTAAGGAGGCTTAGGCAGGAGGATCACTTGAGCCCAGGTGTTCGTGGTTGCAGTGAGCTGTGATTGTGTCACTGCACTCCATCTTGGGCAACAGAGCAAAACTCTGTCTCAAAAAGCAAAACAACCAAAAACAAGAAATTATTCTTAGCTCTCCTCCCTTCCTCTTTACCTCCCTTCTCCTCCTCCTCTCTACCTCCCTCCCGCTTCTCTTTCTCTTCTCCCTCCTAGCTACCTTTCTTCCTCTATTTCCCCCTCTTCCTTTTTCCTCTCTCGCTTTATTCACTCTCACATCACACATACCCTTTCTACATTGCCTGTTCTATCGGGAACATCCTTATCCTCTTTCATACTCCTCTACTCATCTCTCCTTTTCTGGTCTGTCTTGCCCATTAAACTGTGATCTAACCTAAGGTAAGGACCGCATGTTAGTCATCTTTGCATTCCCAGCCTCTGGTGTAGTGTCCAGTACAGGAGTTTAGTGGAAGGTATAGTCTATGGATTTATTTCTCACAACTGCAGGACTAAGGTAATGTCTGTTGGTAATAATGGGGCATTTTCTAAAAACCGTATTTATGTAGAGGTTTTGTTTTGCTATTGCTTTAAATTTAGCTAAATGAGAGGGTCTGAGTCAAAGGTGTCTAATTACATTGACAGTCATCCACTGAGAAATGCAATCAGTACAAAATGCTACTCTTTGTATGATTGGATTTTTTGCAAAGCTACTGAAAGGTAGTCATGCCATAATCTGGAAATTGTATTCAGCACATTCCTAGAAAACCTTTCAATGTAACTTGATATGGCTATGTATCTGCAACAGTCTTTCTTAACTCTTGTCACCTGATAAACAAAAGTTTCATGCTTTTCTTTAATGTTAGTTTAAATTGCAGAATGAATATCACAACATAAATAAATTATAGCAATCTTATTTTAAACATGCTTTTTTAAAAACTCATAACTACTTAATGGCATCATCTTCCCACCCCATTAATTATCCCATTTCAGAAAATATATTCTAAATCTTCTATCACCAACTCTTTTCAAAAGAGGTTTTTGTGCACCTCCTTGTAAATATATCATTCTATCAAACAATACCACCAGATACCTAGATAATTCCCTCTGATTTCTCAAAAGATTTTATTTTCTGGCTTTTGTCTGTCATACTCCTATTAGAATTCTTGATCATATCAGTAGTCACATGCATGATCCTTCCAATATCTTGGGCTTTCAGTTTTCCATTTTCTCTCCAATGATACTGTCTTCCAATTTATTTCAGCTATTAATGCCATGATTGTACCCTAGACCTTGTTGTTTATAGTTACTGCAGCTCCTATGTAACTTCAGTTTAGAGTGTTCTGCTCTTCATCACCACCTCCCATTGTCCACCACTTAATTTTAGATTTTATGCTCAACAGTTATAATTACTCCCTTGCATATGTACTTAATACGCTTGGCCTCATTTCATTTGTCTTATTCACCTGGCGAGACTCAGCACTCATTAAATTATTCTCTTTTGCAGCTCTTAACCTGTACCCATACAGCTGAATATTGCTAGAGATAAACACAACATGGCTTATAGCTTTTTAATGAGTTGTTTATACTGTCCCTATTGATTTCACTCTCCCAGTATACTGGATGATGTGTTATACCTTTTTCTTTAAGTTTCTAACAAGTTATTTCCCATCCTCGTTCTCAGCTTATAGTTGTGCTTCCTACCTCTATAAGGAAGTATGAGGAAATATAACAGGCCTTTTGTATGTTTCTACTTCATCTGCTCTTTTCCTATACATATGCCCAGAGACATACCTTCCCTCTCCTTATTGTAGCTTAACTGTCTATTCCCCAGCCTCTCTCCATTTGTGCTTAAAATTCCATACCCTCTTACCCACACAAGGTTATAAGAACTCTTCTCTCCTGCGTCATCACCTTTCTACTCTTTACTAAATTATTCTGAGAATAATTAGCCAATATATAAAGTTAACATCAAGTTTCTAAGTATTTGAACACTGGGGAATGTGAGAAAGTAGCTTTAAAAATGTAACATGCCTACGCATTGGACATGTATTGTCAACATGCAAAATTAGAAAACGGTCTTCCATGAAGCTTTAAAACAAAATTAATATCAAATATATGTGGCATGGCTTATTTTCTACTGAATACTGCAGTGGAGACCAAAGACATTTTAGTTATTCTATTTAATTCATAGGTTCAAATGATTATGGTGCCTCCCTCCCTTCCTCCCACCAATGAAAAATTTCATAATGGAAAACCAAACTATGGGGTTTTTTTTCCCTCTGCCTTTTAATGCTTATGTATCAACTTCTGGTGTTATTTTGGGTTAATTGTATTGTGTAAATGTTCTTGGGAAAGGTTAGTATTTATAGCAAATGGTACTGAAGCAACTGGGTATCCCTGTGGAAAAACAGTCTCAGCCCATCATACTGTGTGTAAATATTAAAACAGCTAAAATTATTAAACTTCTATAAAAATGTGTAGGAGAAAATTTTCATGACCTCAGATAGAGACTTCTTAGATAGAACATAGAAATCATGAAGAACAATTAAAAAAAAGTGATACACTGAGCTTCACCAACATTAAAAAACTGACACTTTGAAAGATACTGTCAAGAAAATGAAAAGGCAGGTTACCGACAGAAAATATTTGTAATGCATATATCTGAGAAAGAATTTGCCTTTAGAATATGTGTAGTACTCTTTACCAATCAGTAATAATGTGACAAAGAATCCAGTGATAAACGGATAAAAAAACTTGCATAGACACTTTATAAAAGAATATATGTAAGTGGTCAGTAAGCACATGTGAAGATATTGGAAGTTCTGGCCAGGGCAATCAGGGAAGAGAAAGAAATAAAGGATATTCAAATAGGAAGAGAGGAAGTCAAATTGTATTTGCAGCTGACATAATTCTGTATTTAGAAAACCCCAGTGTCTCAGCCCCAAAATTCCTTAAGCTGATAAGCAACTTTAGCAGTCTCAGATACAAAATTAATGTGCAAAAATCACAAGCATTCCTTTACACCAACAATAGACAAGCAGGTCTATATTTACAACTGCATGACTACCTCCCATAAGCAAGGTAACTTGGGTTATAACAGTATTTTAGAAGAATTTAGAGGCCTTGGTACTTTGATGTTTTTGGCTTAAATGACTGTGTTCCCCCAACAAAAAGGTCAAGTTCCTGAGAAGGAAGCAGTTTCACTGCTTATAACAGTGGTTCCCAAAGTATGGTCCCCACAGATCACTGATGGTCTTCTAGGATTCTCTGGGTGGTCTGCCAGAGGTTTCTTGAAATTCTAAGGTTTATAATAGGACAGGATCTATAGTCTGTCTTATGGCATGGATTAATAATTTACTTGTGACATTTCTCAAGTATTTTCTCAGATGCCTTTCTTCCCATGCATCATGATGAAGTTTCTTTTCAGTGGCATAGTGGGTATAGATGGAGTTGGTCACTCTTTTTTCCTTTCTTGAAATAATTCAGTATATGAAGTTGCAAACTGCTACCTTAGAGATGTCAAACTATTTATGTGATTAAAGCTTTGAGAAGTTCTTCACTGGCAATTTGCAACACTAAAATAATTTTATATTTAACTGAAAACCCAGTTTGCATGGTTAAAAATGCCTTCTCAGTTGGCCAGAGAGAAGTGGCTCTATTTTCAAACTGGAAGAGATCCCTAAGAACCAACAGCTAAGACCAAGAATCTAAGATAACACTTTGAGTTGAAAGTATAGGTTCACCTGGCCTGAAACCAAGCAGGCCTGGATTTATTTCTGATTCCATCACCTAGTAACCATGAGACCTTGATCATGTTATATTCCATCTCAAGCTATTCTTAGCAGTAAATTTTTAAGTTATTTGTTTTACCATAGTTAAATTTCTGGTATATTGCCTGACACATTCATTCATTCAATAAGTAACATATTGAGTGTCTATTCTAATGATAGCTGTTTGGATGCATAGTAAGGTAAGATGTGATTCCCAACCTCAATAATTTACAGGTAAGTAATGGAGGAAGGAAAGGAGCTCTACCCTGACAGTGCAGTTCTATCACCTATTCCCTAGTGCTATAGACATTCTGAGAACCAGGGGATTCAGGAAGGTTTCCCTGAGGATATGAAACTTGAGCAGAGTTTCAAAGGTTGAATAGGAGTTTGCTAGACAAAATTAGAAAGATTGTTCCAACCTTGTAAAGCATTCAAAGGCATACAAAGCAGGATTTGTGTAGCGAACTTTTAGCTCTGCAGTGAACAGTGCTTAGGGGTGGGGTTGGAGATGATAATAGAGATTTGCACAGAGCTTTAAGAAATCAGTGAATGGACACTACCATTACATGAACACTGCACTGCCTCTACTGCTACTAGTTTATTGACAGCATTATCATGTAGATGGTTAGATGAATGGGAGGGAACTGTATAGGCTTAATTTGAATGAAATAATTCATCCCACTTTGTTACAAATAAAAGTATAGGAAGCAATGTCCTTTTCTTGACTTACATACCTGAAATTAATAAATTCTGTTAATATGATACGTATTTCGGAGTTTCTCATTTTAGAAAGGCAGTAAGGGGTTCTTGAAAGCCATGAGTTGTTTGTAGCTTCAGTTCATTTAGTCAGTTTTATTCATAATGAGTAAAAGCTGAATTTCAATGTCTATCATGCCCCGACAATGATAAATTTGAAATTAGTGAAAGCTGAATTAATGTGATTTTATCAAATAGTAATTGTGTATAGCTATAATCGGATCATATTTGTTTGTGAATTTCTCTCCTTTTTTATTTTCCAGCCTTTAATATATGTATAGTCTCTTACAATAGAATAGTCTCCTTGAAGGCAAGCTGGGACATTTTTACTTTCCATGTTTTCACCTCTTTTTATTCTTCTTTCATTTCTAATTCTAAATAACATCTAATATTGTGTCTAAGTATAGAATAAATGTTCAGAATTTATGTCATGAAGGGATTTTTAACTTATATGTAAGTCTCATCATTACTCCCTGTGGGAATTTTGCCTGAGGAAGAAAACGACTGTGCTAAAACTAACATTGTCATGTACTGTGCTCACTATCTGGGTGGCCGGATCATTCATACAACAAACCTCAGCGACACATAGCTCACCCATGTAACAAACCTGTACATATATCCCTGACACTGAAATAAAGGTTGAAAAAAATTAATAAAGCCATTTATTTCTATTTGTGTGCATTTGTCATTTCATTTTCATGGAGAACAAAATTAAATAGGCATTAATTAAGTTAAAGATTTTTTACTATTTTTGTAATCTGCCTTGGTTTTCGTGTGTGTGTGTGTGTGTGTGTGTGCGCGCGCGTGTGCATGTGAAAGATGTAAGGCTCCCAGAAAAATATACTTTTTATGGGATAGTTCAAATAACCAATGAGACAGAAAAGATTATTTTTTTCATATATGCTGTATTGCTTTAAATATTTAGAAAGGGTGGACACTGCCCTTTTGTAAAAATCGTTTGAATGAAATGTTGAGAAAGGGTAATTTTTTTTTTTTTTTTTGGAGACAGAGTTTCACTCTTGTTACCCAGGCTGGAGTGCAATGGTGCGATCTCGGCTCACCGCAACCTCCGCCTCCTGGGTTCAGGCAATTCTCCTGCCTCAGCCTCCTGAGTAGCTGGGATTACAGGCACGCACCACCATGCTCAGCTAATTTTTTGTAGTTTTAGTAGAGACGGGGTTACACCATGTTGACCAGGATGGTCTCGATCTCTTGACCTCGTGATCCACCCGCCTCTGCCTCCCAAAGTGCTCGGATTACAGGCGTGAGCCACCACGCCCGGCCAAAAGGGTAATTTTTTAATAAGAATAAATAGTTATAGGTATATAACTTAGCTACTAGCAATTTTCCCTTATAACACCAGATATGAATATCTGCTGTATTCCAGACATAGAGTAAGCAGCCATAGTATGTTCTGGGCATGGATTTACCACTGTAAGGAGGGATAGACTGAATGGATTTTTAAACGTTTGACATTTTAAAAATCTTTCTTAAATTTAAATTTTTTATTCTATGCTATACTGTATCTATATTTTTAACATAACATTTATGCTTTACTCTCTAATATAGTTGACACTTCTGGAAGGTGTGCTGCCCGCTTATTCATCACCTTGTTTTACTCTTGTGTGTAGGCCTGCATACCATGGTATCTTTATATCCTTGTAGGATGAGCCCATAATCATCTCATAACCCTAAGAAGGAGTAGCCATTATTATCTGATATTTGAAATGAGGAGTTTGGAACCCAGAAAAATTACTGAGTCCTGAGAATATACAGATATCTTTGCAATATCCTGTTGGCAGGAGACACTTAATTTTATCTGTGTTCAGGGCTACTGACTAGTGAGGAAGAAATGTTTTGATGTTAAATAAGAAAGAAAAAGAAAGTGAAAGGTAAGAATAAAGGCATGTTTTCTTTTTGCATTTTCCACTGCTCCTGGAAATTTCTATTTCAAAAGCAATTTTTCTGATTAGGAAAGTTTTCCATTAATTAATTTTGAAGGTTTATAAACAAATAGCCAACACTTCCCTGCATCAGTTGGTGACTGCCTTTTTTTGTCTTCACTCATTCATTCTTGTTTCTGTTTTACCATGGTCATCTCACAGTTTCTCATACAGACCAGGTTATTTGCTGTCCAGAGGTTTTTGGACATGTTCTTCCCTCTGCCTGGTGTGCTGCTCACCACGACTCTCTCGCCACAAGTGAATGCCCATTGAATAACCAGAGCCCTATAATCCTTTAGGCTTCAACTCTCAGCTAAAAGCTCACCCACTTAGGCATTCCTTGACACCATTGTTTTAAGTGCTGTTTCGGTGAACTGGGTTTTTAATATTACTTATTATGACTTGCAAATCTTCCATTTATTGATGTATTTATTCCCCACCATAGTGGAAGCCCCTTGAAGCTAGGGATATTGCAGCATTTTTATCATGATGGCACCCTGGCTTCTAACACAGTGCTTAGTGTATAGTGGGCACTCAGGCAATCAGTAAGTATGGTTGAAAAATAAATGAAAACAAATTGAAAACTAAAGCTCACTTTAGTCTTGCTTCTCTAGGACAAGAGAGAAAGTAGCCACCAGTTCTATGGTGAGATTTGTTTGCTGAAATTTGAAATGGAAGAAATAAATTGCTCATTGAGCGCTTGGGATCCAATTTCTTGGCTTCATATATAAGGGAGGGAAAAATCTCTCAAGGGAAGGAGAGAGAGATTATTCAGTTTAAAAGTAAAAGTTAAAAGCTTGTGACATAATGTGGGTTTGTAGTCTGAATTTCCTCATCATCATCAATATATTTAATTACACATGTTAAAGTTGTGGGGATTCTCTGTTATTCAGCAGGATTATTGGTAATTAGTATTATTTGAGAGCAAAATGAGAACAGTAAAAACACAATATTTAGTGTATTGTTCAGAGTATGAATTTCTCTTTTAAAAAAGTCGTTTTTGGGTTTTTTTGTTTTTGAAAATCAGTTCTGTGTTGGTAATGGTGAAAGCATTAAGAGAAAATAGGACTTGGCAAGTATATAGTTTGCAATTAACTGTCAACATTTCCAAATGCTGTCTTAACAATACTTCATACAGTTGTGTCAAAACTTTCAAGCAACTAATCACTTCTTATTGAGACTATTCTTAATCTGCGTATACAAATATAGATTGTGTAAAGTCTAAGTTCATGTTCAGTACTGCTTGTTTCATTTTACTTTATAGTACAGCATTTTTTCCTCCCACTATATAGTTTTCATATTCTCTCTACAATACAGTAGACCAGGGGTCAGCACACTATAGCCCATGGGCCAAATATGGCCCTTTGCTTATTTTTGTATATGGAATTTGGTCAGAACACAGCCATACTCATTCACTTATGTATTATTTATGGCTGGTTTCATGCTACAACAGCAGGGTTGAATAGATGAAACAGCATATGGCCTAAAAAGCTGATGATATTTATTATTTGGCTCTTTATATAAAAAGTTTGCCAAACCCTGCTGCAGATGGTATAAGGGCAGTTACTATGTGATCACTATTCATCCCCTAAGCCCCTGACACAGTCTGACCAACTGCAAAATTCTGTTGCCAGTTTAAAAAGCTGAAAGCCTTTATTCTTATTTATGTAACAGTTTTCCCAATCTGGAATATCTTGTACATTTTATTCAAGCATGGGAAAAATAAGCCCTATTTATCCATCAAAAATTTTTTGGCTGTTATTAGGTCATAGTGTTTTTGTTTTTATTTCGTTTTGTTTTGTTTTGTTTCAAGATAATGTCTCACTCAGTCACCCAGGCTGGATTGCAGTGGCGTGATCTCGGCTCACTGCAGTGGAACCTCCGCCTCCTGGGTTCAAGTGATTCTTGTGCCTCAGCCTCCCAAGTAGCTAGGACTACAGGCATGTGCCACCACGCCCAACTAATTTTTATATTTTTAGTAAAGACAAGGTTTTACCATGTTGGCCAGGCTGGTCTCAAACTGCTGACCTCAAGTGACCTAGCTGCCTTGGCCTCTCAAATTGCTGGGATTTCAGGAATGAGCCACCACACCCCACCCAGAGTTGTATTTTTTAAAGTAAGATTATGGAAACAGATTTCAGAGCAAAAATTCAATCTTTAATAGTACAGAAATACTCATAAATCAATCCAAGCAGTTTTTTTTAATTCCTTTTATTTTGACATTTTGCTATTTTGTTGTTGATTTTTTGTTTAAAGCCTATCACACGTACTACAGCAAAGGAGATTTGAAATGTTTGGGCAATACCCATCCACATATTAAAACGCTTTTCTTCCCAGAGGAAGTATAGTAATTTATTCTTTTAGGAGTGTTGTGACTTAAATGCGTCTTTTTCTTCCTGTTTCTTGATCCAGTGTAATTAAATAATAGATTTGATTTCATAACTTTTCAGAAGCAATAAAGAGGAAATTATGTTCAGCAGATTTGTTTATTTTTTTCTGTGCCCTTCCAAAGTTTAAATGGGATCCTTTTTCCTTGCACTAATGGGAAGTGAAATAGCTCTTTCAAATCAATGTCCTTGAAAAATGAGTGTTAATTTAAAAATACACCTTAAAGAACAGAAACATAATTTTTTCCCTTGAAATGTCTGATGATTAAATCTAGTTAGATGCTATTTGGAAATAATACCAAGATTTTAATAGCTGTTCAATTATTTAAAAATCAGCGCCATGTAATATATACACCCATTAAAGTATAATGTAATAAATTTTCAAATTAGTCCTTATCAAGTAAGTTTTAGTTTTTATACCAAGGTGTAATACACCTTTAAACTTTTTTCAAAAGAATTGTCTTCAAATTGTATATGTATATCGTATGTGCTGTATTCACTTATCTTGTTTATATTGAGAAATATTTTTCTCCTAGTGTTATTTTAAAAAATTGCAAAATTATAGAAGTCCTAGTAACTTAAACAATATAACCAGAGGAGTCTTTCCTATTTACATATGAGATAGCTGTTTGTATGTTTTAAAACCAAAAGTGGACTCAATCACTTACTAACCAATATTATTTAATGTTTCTAGGTACAGTGAAGTGGAAATAATCCATTCTGATTATTATGGAAAATGATGTAAAAACAAAAAGTATGAATAGCTCTCAATATGAATAGCTACTCTAATTATTAGGCAATGTGAGCTGTTTGTAGGTTTTATACACACAGCTCTTTTCATCCATTTTGATTTCACGACTTGTCATATGTTTTCTAATGCCGGTAACACCTATCTGAAAGAAGAAAGTATTTTGATTTTTGGAGGGACTTGATGAATTAATTTGAGTACCCTCTGAACAAGCCAGCTAGCAGTTTCTCTTTCAGTCTCAGGGAGATAAATTTGAGACTATTCATAGCATAAGTAAAACTTGAGTAATTTTTATAAATGAACTGCATATTTTTAGGGTATTTTTATTTTTAATTTTTCTTTGATTTGTCATGAATGTCTTTGAGACTCTAATGAGACTGTGGATTTCCTCCCATCTAATACAACATTTTATATATAATTTCAGAAAGTCCATGAGCCCCAGTTAAAATCTCCTCAGTGATAAAATATTTACATGATTAAGCTTGTCCTTTAAACTTGAAGATTTAGTTTAAAAGCATTAACTGTATAACTGAATTAGTTTAAAAGACATAAAAGTCTTTCTGCCTCCGCTGCTGCTGTGGCTCTTGTGAAAAAGCTTGTGGTGAAGGGGGCAAAAAAAAAGCAGGTTCTGAAGTTCACTCTTGATGGCACCTACCCTGTAGAAAATGGAGTCATGGATGTTGCCAATTTTGAGCAGTTTTTGCAAAAGAGGATCAAAGTGAACAGAAAAGCTGGGAACCTTGGTGGAGGGGTGGTGATCATCAAAAGGAGCAAGAGCAAGATAACCATGACATCGAGGTGCCTTTCTCCAAAAGATATTTGAAATATCTCACAAAAAAATATTTGAAGAAGAATAATGTACCTGATTAGTTGCACATAGTTGCTAACAGCAAACAAAGTTAAGAATTACGTTACTTCCAGATTAACCAAGATGAACAAGAGGAGGAAGACGAGGATTAAGTTTCATTTATCTGGAATATTTTGTTAGTGTTCTTGAATAAAACTTGGGAACAAAAAAAAAAAGAATAATAAAAGTTAATTGTAGAGAATTTAATACAGAAAGTTATAGAAAATAAAAATTACATATGATTTTACCATCTAGATACAACTAATTCTTAATGTTTTTAAGAATTTTCTTCTTTTTCAATAAGTAAAATTTTACTTTCATAAAATTTGCTTGACTACTATACATACAAATTGTGATCTACTGTTTTAATAATTTATTATTAGGAACCTCTCCTGTTGCCAAATATACTTAAAAACATTTTTCTTAATAGCAGTGTAATATTCCATTGTAAATGACCTACCTCCTATTACTGGAAGTGTGTGCCTTTCCAGTGTTTCATTGTTTTAAATAATATGTAAAATAACATTCATGTTCATAAATTATAATCAATACCTGATTAATTTCCTAGATAGGGGCCTAGAAATCAAATTATGGAGTGAAGAGTGTTAACTACTTTAGTACACGATTTGAAATTGCCCTCCAAGACATGGTATCCCTCTCGCAGTGAATGAAGTTGCCTTCAGAATGTCATCCTGCCAAGAATGTTACCATTTTTTAAATCTGCTAATTTAAGACAAATGAAGTGATAATTTATAGTTGTTTTAATTTGTATTTTTATCACATAGCCAGTTATGTTCTTAAGTGAACATGTATGCATACACACACACACACACACACACACACACACACACACACACACTCTTAAGTTCTGGGACACATGTGCAGAACGTGCAGGTTTGTTACATAGGTGTATACTTCCCATAGTGCTTTGGGACATCCATTAACCCGTCGTCTACATTAGGTATTTCTCCTAATGCAATCTCTCTCTTAACTCCCCAAATGCCAACAAGCCCCAGTGTGTGATATTTCCCTCCCCGTGTCCGTGTGTTCTCATTGTTCGACTCCTAGTTATGAGTGAGAACATATGGCGTTTGATTTTCTGTTCCTGTATTAGTTGGCTGAGTATGATGGTTTCCAGCTTCCTCCTTGTCCCTGCAAATGACATGAACTCATTCTTTTTTATGGCTGCATAGTATTCCATAGTATATATGTGCTACATTGTCTTTATCCAGTCTATCATTGATGGGCATTTGGATTGGTTCCAAGTCTTTGCTATTGTGAATAGTGCTGCAATAAACATGCATGTGCATGTGTCTGTATAATTCTGTATATTCCCAGTAATGAGATTGCTGGGTCAAATGACATTTTCTGATTCTAGATCCTGAAGTAGTCGCCACACTGTCTTCCATAGTGGTTGAACTCATTTACACTCCCACCAACAGTGTAAAAGCACTCCTATTTCTCTACATCCTCTCCAGCATCTGTTGTTTCTTGACTTTTTAATGATCACCATTCTAACTGGTGTGAGATGGTATCTCAGTGTGGTTTTGATTTGCATTTCTCTAATGACCAGTGATGATGAGCTTTTTTTTCACGTTTGTTGGCTGCACAAATGTCTTCTTTTGAGAAGTGTCTGTTCATATCCTCTGCCCATTTTTTGAAGAGGTTGTTTGGTTTTTTTCTTGAAAATTTGTTTAAGTTATTTATAGATTTTGGATATTAGACCTTTGTCAGATGGATAGATTGCAAAAATTTTCTCCGATTCTATAGGTTGCCTATTCACTCTGATGATAGCTTCCTTTGCTGTGCAGAAGCTCTTTAGTTTAATTAGATCCCATTTGTCAATTTTGGCTTTTGTTGCCATTGCTTTTGGTGTTTTTGTCATGAAGTCCTTCTTATGCCTATGTCCTGAATGGTATTGCCTAGGTTTTCTTCTATGGTTTTTATGGTTTTAAATCTTAAGTTTCAGTCTTAATCCAACTTGAGTTTTTTTTTTTTTTTATAAGGTGTAAGAAAGGGGTCTAGTTTCAGTTTAATGCATATGGCTAGCCAGTTTTCCCAATACCCCTTATTAAATAGGGAATCCTTTCCCTGTTGCTTGTTTTTGTCAGGTTTGTCAAAGATAAGATGGTTGTAGATGTGTGGTGTTATTTCTGAGGCCTCTGCTCTGTTCCATTGATCTATATCTGTTTTTGTACCAGTACCATGCTGTTTTCATTATTGTATCCTTGTAGTATAGTTTGAAGTCAGGTAGTGTGATGCCTCCGGCTTTGTTATTTTGCTTAGGAATATCTTGGCTATACAGGCTCTTTTTTGGTTTCATATGAAATTTAAAGTAGTTTTTTCTAATTATGTGGAGAAAGTCAATGACGGCTTGATGGGAATAGCATTGAATCTATAAATTACTTTGGGCAGTATGGCCATTTTCACGATATTGATTCTGTCTATCCATGAGCATAGAATTTTTTTCCATTTGTTTGTGTCCTCTTATTTCCTTGAGCAGTTGTTCGTAGTTCTCCTTGAAGAGGTCCTTCACATCCCTTGTAAGTTGTATTCCTAGGTATTTTATTCTCTTTGTAGCAATTGTGAATGGGAGTTCTCTCATGATTTGGCTCTCTGTTTGTCTATTGTTGGTGTATAGTAATGCTGGTGATTTCTGCCCTTTGATTTTGTACCCTGAGACTTTGCTGAAGTTGCTTATCAGATTAAGGAGTTTTTGGGCTGAGATGATGGGGTTTTCTAAATATACAGTCGTGTCATCTGCAAACAGAAACAGTTTGCCTTCCTTTCTTCCTATTTGAATGCCCTTTACTTCTTTCACTTGCCTGATGGCCCTGGCCAGAACTTCCAATACTATGTTGAATAGTATTGAGAGAGGGCATCCTTGTCTTGTGCTGGTTTTCAAAGGGAATGCTTCCAGCTTTTACTCATTTAGGATGATACTGGCTGTGGGTTTGTCGTAAATAGCTCTTATTATTTTGAGATTCATTCCATCAGTACCTACTTTATTGAGTGTTTTTCACATGAAGGGGTGTTAAATTTTTTCGAAGGCCTTCTCTGCGTCTATTGAGATAATCGTGGTTTTTGTCATTGGTTCTTTTATGTGATGAATTACCTTTATTGATTTGCATGTGTTGAACCAGCCCTGCATCCCATGGATGAAGCTGACTTGTTCCTAGTGGATAAGCTTTTTGATGTACTGCTGGATTCCATTTGCCAGTATTTTACTGAAGATTTTTCGAATCAGTGTTCATCAGGGATATGGGCCTGAAATTTTCTTTTTTGTTGTGTCTCTGCTAGATTTTGGTATCAGGATGATGATGACCGCATAAAATGAGTTAGGGGGGAGTCATTCTTTTTCTGTTGTTTGGAAGAGTTTCAGAGGAATGGTACTAGCTCCTCCAAATACCTCTAGTGGAATTTGGCAGTCACTCTGTCTGGTCCTGGGCTGGTTTTCTTTGGTAGGCTATTAATTACTGCCTCATTGGACTATTCAGGGATTCACCTTCTTCCTGGTTTAATCGTAGAAGTGTGTATGTGTCCAGGAATTTATCCATTTCTTCTAGATTCTCTAGTTTATTTGCATAGAGGTGTTTATTGTATTCTGTGATGGTGATTTGTATTTCTGTGGGATCAGTGGTGATATCCCCTTTATCATTTTTTATTGCATCTATTTGGATCCTCTCCTTTTTTCTCCTTCATTAGCCTGACTAGCAGTCTGTCTATTTTGTTAATGTTTTCAAAAACCTGGATTCATTGATTTTTTTTTTTGAAGGATTTTTTGTGTCTGTATTTCCTACAGTTCTGCTCTGATCTTAGTTATTTCTTGTCTTCTGCCAGCTTTTGAATTTGCATGCTCTTGCTTCTCTAATTTTGTTAATTGTGATGTTAGGGTGTCAATTTTAGATCTTTCTCACTTTATCCTGTGGGCATTTAGTATTATAAATTTTCCTGTAAACCCTGCTTTAGGTGTGTCCCAGAGATTCTGGTACATTGTATCTTTGTTCTCATTAGTTTTAAAGAACTTATTTATTTCTGCCTTAATTTCGTTATTTACCCAGTAGTCATTCAGGAGCAGTTTGTTCAGTTTCCATGTAGTTGTGCTGTTAGGAGTGAGTTTCTTAATCCTGAGTTCTAATTTGATTGCACTGTGGGTTGAGAGACTCTTTGTTATGATTTCCATTCTTTCGCATTTCCTGAGGAGTGTTTTACTTAAAATTATGTGGTCAATTTTAGAATAAGTGCTACATGGTGCTGAGAAGAATGTATATTCTTTTGAGTTCGGTAGAGAGTTCTGTAGATGTCTATTAGGTCCTCTTGGTCCAGAGCTGAGTTCAGGACCTGAATATCCTTGTTAATTTTCTGTGTTGATCTGTCTCATATTGACAGTGGGGTGTTAAAATCTCCCACTATTTTTGTGTGGGTGTATGTCTCTTTGTAGGTCTCTAAGAACTTCCTTTATGTATCTGGGTGCTCTTGTATTATTGCATATATATTTAGGATAGTTAGCTCTTCTTGTTGCATTGATCCCTTTACCATTTTATAATGCCCTTCTTTGTATTTTTTGATCTTTATTGGTTTAAAGTCTGTTTTATCAGAGACTAGGATTGCAACCCCTGCTATTTTTTTGCTTTCCATTTGCTTGGTAAATATTCCTCCATCCTTTTATTTTGAGCCTATGTGTGTCTTTGCATATGAGATGGGTCTCCTGAATATAGCACACTGATGGGTCTTGACTCTTTTATCTAGTTTGCCTGTCTGTATCTTTTAATTGGGGCATTTAGTCCATTTACATTTAAGGCTAATATTGTTATGTGTGAATCTGACTTGGTCATTTTGATGCTAGCTGGTTATTTTGGCCATTAGTTGATGCAGTTTCTTCATAGTGTCAATGGTCGTTACATTTTGATATGTGTTTGCAGTGACTGGTACTGGTTTTTCCTTTCCATTTTTAGTGCTTCCTTCAGGAGCTCTTGTGGTGACAAAATCTCTCAGCATTTACTTGTCTGTAAAGGATTTTATTTCTCCTTCACTTATGAAGCGTACTTTGACTGGATATGAAATTTTGGATTGAAAATTCCTTTCTTTAAGCATGTTGAATATTGGCCCCCATTCTCCTCTGGCTTATAGGGTTTCTGCAGAGGGATCCACTGTTATTCTGATGGGCTTTCCTTTGACCTTTCTCTCTGGCGGCCCTTAACATTTTTTTCTTCATATCTTTTTTTTTTTTTTTTTTCATCTCTCCCCGGCAGTCAAGCTATGTGGTTAGTCCCTTTCTTTTCCTTCATTTCAACCTTGGTGAATGTGACAATTATGTGTCTTGTGTTTGCTCTTCTCCAGGAGTATCTTTGTGGTGTTCTCTGTATTTCCTGAATTTGAATGTTGGCCTGTCTTGCTAAGTTGGGGAAGTGCCCCCGAATAATATCCTGAAGTGTGTTTTCCACCTTGCTTCCATTCAGGAACACCAGTCAAATGTAGGTTTGGTCTTTTCACATAATCCCATATTTCTTGGAGTCTTTGTTTGTTCCTTTCCATTCTTTTTTCTATAACCTTGTCTTCATGTTTTATTTCATTAAGTTGATCTTCAGTCTCAGAGATATTTTTATTCCGCTTGATCCTTTTGGCTATTGATACTTGTGTATGCTTCACAAAGTTCTTGTTCTGTTTTTCAGCTCGATCATGTCATTATTTTTTCTATAAACTGGTTATTTCAGCTCCATCATGTCATTTATGTTCTTCCTAAACTGGTTATTCCAGTTACCAGTTCCTGTAATCCTTTATCAAGTTGCTTAGCCTCCTTGCATTGGGTTAGAACATGCTCCTTTACTGTGGAGGAGTTTGTTATTACCCACCTTCTGTAGCCTACTCCTGTCAGTTCATCAAACTCATTCTCCGCCCAGGTTTGTTCCCTTGCTGGTGAGGAGTGGTGATCCTGTGGAGGAGAAGAGGCATTCTGGTTTTTGGAATTTTTAGCTTTTTTGTACCAGTTTTTCCTCATATTTTTGGATTTATCTACCTTTGATCTTTGATGTTGGTTACCTTCGGATGGAATTTTTGCATGGGCACCTTTTTTGCTGATGTTGATGTTATTGCTTTCTCTTTGTTTGTTCTCCTTCTAACAGGTCCCTCTTCTGCAGGTCTGCAGGAATTTGCTGGAGGTCCACTCCAGACCCTGTTTGCCTGGGTATCACCAGTGGAGGCTGTAGAACAGCAAAGGTTCTGGAAGCTTCATCCCAGAGGGGCACTCACCAGATGCCAGTCAGAGTTCTTCTGTATGAGGTGTCTGTTGACCTCTGCTGGGAGGTGTCTCCCATTCAGGAGGCACAGGGGTCAGGGACCCACTTAAGGAGTCAGTCTTTTTCTTTGCAGAGCCTGAGCAATGTACTGGGAGATCCACTGCTACCTTCAGAGCTGGCAGGCAGGAACATTTAAGTCTGCTGAAGCTGCGCTTACAGGTGCCCCTTCCCCCAGGTGCTCTTTCCCAGGGAGATGGGAGCTTTTTCTATAAGCCCCTGACTGGGGCTGCTGCCTTTCTTTCAGAGATGCCCTGCTCAGAGAGGCAGAATATAGAGAGGCAATCTGGCTACAGTGGCTTGGCTTTGCAGAGCTGTAGTGGTTTCTGCCCTGTCTGAGCTTTGTTTACATTGAGGGGAAAACCGCCTACTCAAGCCTTAGTAATGGCAGACACCCCTCCCCTCACCAACCTCGAGCGTCCCAAGTTGACTTCAGACTGCTGTGCTGGCAGCAAGAATTTCAAGCCAGTGAATCTTAGCTTGTGGACTCCATGGGGTGGGATCCGCTGAGCAAGATCACTTGGCTCCCTGGCTTTAGCCCCCTTTCCTGGGGAGTGAATGGTTCTGTCTTGCTGGCATTCCAGGCACCACTGAGGTTTGAAAAAAAGAATTCCTGCAGCTAGCTCGGTGTCTGTCCAAACTGCTGCCCAGTTTTGTACCTGAAGCACAGGTCCCTGGTGGTATAAGCACACAAGGGAATTTCCTGGTCTGTGGGTTGCAAAGACCATGGCAAAAGGCCATGGGAAAAGCATAGTATCTGGGCTGGATAGCACTGTCTCTCATGGCTTCCCTTGGCTAGGGGTGGGAGATCCCCAGCCCCTTGTGCTTCCCAGGTGAGGTGATGCCCCATTCTGCTTCTGCTTACCTTCCGTGAGCTGCTCCTACTGTCTCACAGTCCCAGTGAGTTGAGCCGGGTACCTCAGTTGGAAATGTAGAAATCACCCGCCTTCTGCATTGGTCTTGTTGGGAGCTGCAGACTGTTGCTGTTCCTATTTTGCCGTCTTGCCAGATGCCTATGTGAATTTTTTATTCATATCCTTTTCCCATTTTTTCTTTAGGATGTTGATTAGTTTCTATGAGCTCTTTATGTATGTAAGATGGCAATGTTTTAACTCCTTTTTTCTTTAGGATTTTGATTAGTTTCTATAAGCTCTTTATGTATGTAGGATGGCAATGTTTTAACTCCTTTTAAGATATTTTTAAGCTTATACCTTGTAATTCGGTTCATTTACTTATGCCAGAGTGTTAATTATAGATATCCACTTAACTGATTTTTTCCACTTTATTTTTTCTAACATTTCTGTCATTAGAAGGTTTTTCTTGAGATCAGATTAATAGTTGCATTATCTTAGTTTATTATATTTAAAATGTACAGTTATAATTTATTGGGTTATAAGGAATGAGATTATGATCTAACTTTGTGTATAATTATTTCTGTACACAGACATACATACAAATAGTTTTATCTGAGTGTGGCACTGTATTCATATTATAAATGCCCTCTTTAAAGAGATACTTTCCTTTTTCCATATACCTCTTCTCATTCATCTCTAAACCCATGTTACTTTTCTAGTCATCCTTCCATATATTTCTCTATGTTTTAGTATTCATATCTAGATGTATGCATACATCTGTACAAATAACAGCATATGTAATGTTTTTCCTCATTATTGCTTGCTTTATAATAAATGGGATTATATTACACATAATTTCCTGTATCTTTTTCTTGGTAAACGATACTTCATGGAAATATCTTCAAGTCAGCTACTTTCATTTTATTTAATGACTGTAGAATGTACGATGATGTAGGTGTACCATAATTTCTTTCCCCTGTTGATAAGCAGTCTTTGTTTTTATCATGTTTATTTGATTAGCATTAACATATATCACCAGATTGTTTTCCTAAGATGTTACAACAATTCTCATTCTGCAAATACTATTTCGTTATATCTGTGCTAGCAAGAGAAGTTGTGGCTTCTTTTAACTTTTGCCTGCATACTGGCTGTAAAGAAATATCTCATTTTCACTTTAATTTGCAATTCTCTGACTACTAATAACAGCATCTTCAATTTGGTTGGCGTTTGGATTTCCTCTTTGAATTGCCTGTTTCTGTCTTTGTCCATTTTTCTCTTGAATTATATTGTTACAAATTTCTCAAAGTTATGTTTAGTATAGATGTTATGTCTTTTAAATTTGCCTTGAAGAATATGCTACCGAAAGGTATTAAAGTGTTATGTAATTATGTGTATTTGTTTTCCTCTTTAAGCTTCCACCTGTCAATAAGGACATTTCCCGATAATTAGATTGTATCATTGAGTCCTAGATGATCTTAAACATTTTTTATTATTTCATTTTGGTTTTCTATGTAACAAACCACCTCAAAACATAGTGAGATTGAAAACAGAAATCATTTTATTATTGCTTATGGTTCAATGATTTGGCTCAGCTGGGGGTCCTGCTCGTTTTGCTTGATATCTCTCACATGGTTGTAGTAGGATGGCACCTGGAACTACTAAATCATCTGGAATGTTAATGAGGATTCTTAGGAAAGCTGAGCTTCCCTCCTTCCCTATACAGACTCGGGGCCTCTCTCAATCTGTTCTATGTAATTTGTCCAGCATGATGTTACATCTCACCACCAGGCTCCCAAATGCACAGAAGCGGAACCTGCAACAGCTTTTTATTGCCTAGGCAGGTAAATCCTGGAACATCACTTCTCCCACATTCTGTTGAATAGAGCAGGTCACAGGCCAGTCCAGATTCAATGCAGGAGAGAACTACATGAGGGGTGGAATCCAGGAAGTGCTATCTCTGCAGGGGGTTGGGGGTTTCCGGGATGGATCTGTAGAAACTATATAGCACAAATGTCTGCATTTTCTTTGTGGCCTTCTAGCCATGGAAAAGAATGTCTCCCTTGCCCTAGATTGTATACATAGTTTCCTAGATCTTCTTTTTGTCTTTTACATTTCAAATTTTTAATTCATCTGAGATTTATTTTTAAATATGGTATAAGATGAAATCTTCCCTTTTCCTCTTTAGTTAGCTGTGGTTAGCCAAACAATTGGTTACTTCTGTCTTCCCGCTGAAATAAACTACCTCTTTTGTCTTAAATTCTCATATATTTCTATGTTATCATTCTGTTTGTCTACTTTCTGTTTCTCTTTTCTTTTTTTCTGTATCTTTTCTTTTCTCCCTCCATTTCTTACCTCTCTTCCACTGCAGCCACTCCTACCAAAGCTTCCTGATACAATTATATCACAATTTTCAGTTAATTTATTGGTTATTGTTTTGACTCTGAAATCACCTGAATTCACAGCTGAGTTGTATATGGTACTATATTTGCATTTTCTTATAATTTTGTTTCGTTTTCTTCGCAACAATTATCTTATTCATTTGTTTAGCTTTCTAGGTCTCAGTAATTCATACCCAGCTCTCAGTGTGGGTCTCTTGTCAATATAAATAAAACAAGTATTTCCCACAATATCTTTTGGGGGAATAGGTCTCCTAGATTCTGTCTGCTTGCTTTGGAAGTTGCTCTTTAAGCTTGCGGCACACCCATCCTGGGATCTACCCTTACATCTTGGGGACTTCCTCTATTCCATTTGGGACCCCTTATGTCCTACCTTACTACTTAGGCATAAACCAACAAAAGTAATTTTTTTACTTGGATCTATTACCTTATTTTGCTGGGACACATTCTGTTCTTCCTGAGAAAGAGTCCATGAGTGGTGAATTTTTATATAGGTTGCATGTCTTAAACTACCTTCACAGGTTTTTGAACAGTTTGGTTGTGTGTGAAAACTTTTAGATTAGAAATTATTTTTCCTCAGATTTTGAAGGCTTTTTTAAATTATTATTTTCTGGTGTTTAAAGTCACTGTTGAGATGGGATTCTAACTGTTTAAGCCTTACTCATGACCTCTTTGTTTCTTACCTGTTTTTAGTATTACTGTTCATCAGAATTTTGAAATTTCACAATATGTCTAGAATGTTATACATGCATGTCATGCCCCACTCCCCCGCCGACCTTGGCTATGTTTCTGATCTCATCCCCAGTCCCTCTTCTGTCTCTCAGTATGCTGTAGCCATATTAGCCTCCTTCCCTTTCCTCCAACATGTTCAAGCAAAGTCTTGCCTTAGAACCTTTGCACTTGCTATTCCCTCTGCATGGAATGTTCATGATTACCCCATATAAAGTAATTCACAAACTGCCTTCACCTGATCCTGCCTACTCTGCTTATTTGGCGTAGCAATTATTATGACATTACAAGTTGTTTATTATTTGTCCTCCTGACCACTAAACTATAAGCTTCATGACAACATGGGCATTATCTGTTTTTATTCAATGCTGTGTCCCTGCCATCGAGAATTCTGTTGGATTCTCAATATGAATAAGTGAATGTGACTTCGTAGGATCTCTTTTCATCCATTGTGCCTAGCAATTACAGTAGTAGATTCAGTTTGAAAACTTTTCTTCTTCATTTCTGGGAAATTTTTCTTTTCTTTGTCTTCCAGAACATCTGTTTTGGGATATTAGAACTGTATTAATCCTCTAACTTTCTTACCTTTCTTCTTTTTCATTTTTTGTCTTAGCTAATTACTAATACATGGTATACTAGGATTAAGTGTTTTAAGAGAAGCAAATTGGAAAGTAAGTTGTCTACCCACAGTTATTTCTCAGTCTATAATAACTATTTACCTTTATCAATTGACAGTGTCACTAAAATAAATACTGTTTTGGATGATTTTCCCTTCTAATTCGTATCTATGACTGTGGCAGTACATTAACCAAACAGATTTTTAAAATACATGATATAAATATTGATGGAGGTAGGGAAGTTACCGGAGTCTGTAAATGAATGACATTGGTATCCAGTTAAGTTGGGTTAACGATTTCCAACTAAGCTCCACCTCCACCCTTACCTAGAAAGGAGTCAGAGTGCTAGTGGTTTTCACATTACCTCCCCATACAACCTTTTGGGCATAAAATGGTGAGGATACAAATGAAATGAATATTTCTTGAAAGTCTGATAATAAACAGCACCAGACACTTTGTATATGCAGCTTAATATGGTCCATACACACTCCTGAAGTGCAGGTATCATTGGAGATTGAAGGTAAAAGACATCAGTTACCTAGCACAAAGTCACATAGCCAGTGTCAGGTCTAATCCATCACCTGAAAACTCTGAATTTAATGAAAGTCTTAGTAATGCATTTTAAGAGTACGTCTGATACAAACCATATGAAAAATTCTTAACCCTACACCAAAACCAGAACATGTTTATATAGAAATATTTACAGAAATTTATTAGAGACTTTAAAAACTCCAGAGAAACTGTATTAAACTAATCCTGTGTACGTTCTATAGCATACTAGAAGTTGATTGGTCAGATTACAGAATTTTACATATTTAAATAACTAGCTTCCATGAGTAAACTATTAAATATTAGTTTCCTAAGGAAAATGGGAAAAGCTATCTCTACTAGCTGTCGACTACAGTAAAGACCAGGGAGTTATTGTCTGATAGATTTGTTCAAATCCTATTTTTGTCATTTAGATGTTCTCAACTACAGGTTTCTTATCTGGAAAATATCTATTAAAAATCTGTAAAATACTGATATCACCTACCATAACGTTTTTGCAAGGGTTAGTAGAACTAACAATTTTGTAAAAATAATGTAAAGTGTCAGAAATTTCATATTGTATTCAACAAATGCATTTGTGTTCTTGTTACTCTTATTATTGGTGTTGTCCTTCTTAAATTAAGCCTTGGAATCTGGAATTACAATTTTCATCACTGGACCATACTGTTTATCTGGTGATGGTCACTTCCCACCATTTGTGTTTTTAAATAGTCTGAACAGAACTATTTTTAAAGAGGACTAAAACATTCTGCTTTAAGTGTTTTATGTGGAAAGTGACCCTGGTGAGGCTATTCTTGATAATTCTAAAGGCTTATATGACACTGGATATCTTTCTTTCTCCCTCTAGATTCTTTTTTCACCTTTTGTTCTTTTCTGTGTTCCAGGAGGCTAGTCTCTTTGGATCTCTCTTGTCTTCTGACTTCTGGTTGATTTTGGCCTGTGGGAGGCACCTGGAGAGCTCTGAGATGAGGATGAATGTAAGGTCAGGGTTCATTGTATCCCTATCAGGTGGGCTTCTCTAGCTTCCAAGTTCAGGTAACAGGTGACTCCCTCTTAACCTCTAAGCCTAAGTTTAGTAATAGTTTCATGCTGTTGTTGGAGAGGGAGGGGAGGTAGGATGGTGAGGAGGTACCACAGTCTCCCCCACATTTTTTTATAAACAGTTCCTGTATTAAGCTTTTCTTCAGCTGTATATTTTAACTATGCTGTTTCCCTCCAAGCCCCTAATATACATATATGCAAATCAATATTAATACTTCCAATGGGGTCATCCCCAAAGATGCCCTAGAAACACATTTATTAGCCGAGATTCAGCCAATTAAATTTTGAAAATTGAATTTTTTCTGAATCCTGATTAGAGACTTGGAGGCATAATCTGATTTTCCTTCAGGCTTAAAATTCATCATGGCTAGTATCTAACTGAACACTAACTCAAGATGGGTAGAAGTATTTTCTTTAGATATTTTAGAGAATCTGTGGCAGTGTCTTTGAGACACTTAAAATCCATAACGTTAGTATAGTCTGGCTTTCTTGTGCAGCTTTTGGAAAGATGTTAACTTCACACACTCCTCAACATAGTATGTAATTTATGATACCTATCTTGCGGTTCTGTGATTTCCAGCGTAAACTCATTGAAATTAGTTTAGAATAAACTTTTCATAGTAATAGTCATAATATCTGCTGCCCTTTATTGTGCCTCTTAAGAGTAATCAGTCTATAAGCCCTGTGAGGTGAAGGGCGATGTTTACATTTGTTTTCTTCTTGTTTTTGTTGTTTGCTTACTTGCTTTGCTTTGCTTCTGATTAGCATAATTTCCATTCTCAGCCCTACGATTGACCTATCCTAGGTGCTCAGTAAGTATATATTGAAGAAACAAAGAGGGTGCCAGTGTTTAACTGAAAATAATAGCTTTTCACAACCTCCATGCTTGCTTATTTTATTTTAGCTTCATTTAGTTTGAAGATTTATCCATCTATGACTTCTCTTTTATAAAATTACGGCCCTAAGAATCACAAGATAGAAATAAAAGGTTAATATCTATTGGGCTGTTATTATATTTCAGGCATTAACTTTTTTCTGATTCCACCCCCCTTACGTGTTCTTGTTAACATACCTGCAAGGAAACTGGTATTACTCCTACATTTGCTTTTTTGTTTTGGTGAGTTGGTACAGTCTTCACTATATTAAGTTACATTCACGCAGAGCCCACAGCAGGATCCAGCAGTGCTCAGCCTTCCTATTATACTTTTTGTGCCCATTCCCCTACATCTGTCATACAGCTTAGAGTCTTCAGAGGCTTTTGCTGAATTGCTTAAATACTTGTTTCAGCTCAGTCTAACACACATTAATGGAGAGTTTGTATCCTAGCAGAAAGGAAGCGCCTTCTTATAAAGAGATATTTGTAGAGTGATAAGTAGTAAGCTGGCTGAAGTTATATGAGGACCTGGGCAGTACAATGGAAAGGGAGTGCTTAGGTCTGTGCATGTGTTAGAGAAGACCTCAAAGAGGCAGTGACATCTCACATTTTTGAAGGTTATGAGGTTCCATCTTTGTGCTGTTTGCTTTCTTAGAAAGTAACTGCATGAGTGTTGAATAATTATATCATTTTATCCTAATGTGAATGAATCTCTATGAATATCCTGATTTTGGTTTTGGTGACCAGAGCTAAACAGCTAAACATTTTCTCAGCCTACCAAATTATTAGTGGAATCCCTTTTCCTTCTCTATATATATATTGCTGTTTTACCTTCTCCCTAACCAAAAATGAGCCATCCCTAAGCAATACTTATGTGGGTATAGTGTTTTATAGTCCTCTATTTGTCTTTACTACATTATTTCATTTGATCTTTACAGTGATCTGTGAGTGTAATAAAATCTGTGCTTTGTCACCTTCTTGAGCTCTTTTTAATAACCTGATAGTGAAATATGGAACTGACATCTGAGCTTAGGGAACCCTGACTTTTCATTTCGTTTTACATATGCTACATCTAATTTGATAAATACTGTATACAACATGTATTGGTTTTCCTATGCAAGCAATCATTGGATACAGAATTTGAATAAGGACTACTTTCTCTGACACAGCGAGGGAGAAGTATATACAAATCATCTCTGTTCATCATGTGATGAAAGCATAGTGCAGATGAGAATTGGATAGAGACCAATCTCTTTTACATATCAATTAGTAAATGCATTGCTATAATCCCATTTTGCAACTGTCTTTGGCTTTCAAATATACCTGGAACTATTGAATAGGATACTGAAATAATTATATCACCTGCTGATTTGTGTACCATGGTAAACATTGTGGCAGGTAAGTCATTAATACTAAGTAAGAACCCAACCCCACACTTCCTTTCACGCACATACAGCTAGTTGAGCTGGTTGCTATTTCCACTGGTTTGACTAAGTGAATTTCCCTTAGGGCATTGACTCCCATCTGCACCATGCCAAGTTGCACCATTCTTTCTTACAATTCTTATTTTTTCTCTTACTGATGGGAGTGCTTACTTATGAAACCAAAACTATACCCAGGGTTAAATGCTGTAATCAGAAAGGAAAAGCCAAACCGATTTTTGGAGCTTATTGGATATTCACCTCTCTTCAGTTCTCACTTTAAGAACCTGAGGACCAGAAAGATCAGCTATTCTGTTAAAAACCATAACTACAAAACTGTGCACAATAATGTGTGCATTGTATTTCATGTTGAGGTGACTTTACATGAGAAATTATTAGAGAAACAATTAGTTCTCAATCCAAAAAGCCCACATAATTTTTCCCTTTAAGTTTGGATGAAAGTTACCTTACATCTTAAAAGAAAGTGTTTCCAGTGATGTACAGACATATTTGATATGTATGTATGTATACATATGTAAACGTGTGTTATAATTAAGGATAAAAACTAGCACACATATATACAAATACATTTATCCAGATAAATTATTTACATCCTAAATTTTTATGGGAAAATGTCATTAATGCTTAATAATAATTTGATAATAACCTTTAATCTTTGTGAGTACTAAAAGTTATAAACTTTTTTATGAGTTCCTCACAATTTATCTTTTCTAAATAAATGTGAGTAACATTATGTCAGGCTAACAATATGCTGCATGGTGTTATCTCACTCAAACATAAAATCATAGGCATTTAAACAATGTTATGAGAGGAAGAAAGTCAACATAGTTTGGGAAACTTTCAAAGTAATGATTTTTAAAGCTTGTTAAAATGCTTGTGAAATGAATTTTTATAGTGCAATATCATGGAGATAATCTGTATTTGACTATAACTTGGAGTAATAATCTAAATATTCTGGAATACTCTTCAGGATATACCACACTAGCAGAGGAGCCACACTTTAACTGAATTTCACAGCAGATCCTCCCCCTCTGCATGGATCAGGTTCTTAGATCCAGCATAAGAAGCTGCAGATCTAAAATTGGCACTTTCTCTATATATTTTCTTAACAAAAAGACAAAATTATAAAGTTGCTTTTGCCAAAACAAGGGTTATTAGTAATAAAGATAGAATTAAATATCAGTTTTCCTTACTCCCCATAATTATTCTTCAGCAATACTTTATTCTTTCCATTTGGTAACTTCTCTAATCATTACATTGGTCTGTGTGTGGTCCAGCGTAATTCAGTGCTTTTAGTATCCTGATCTACCTATGAAGACTTAGCACAAGGCCTGTGTTTATTCATGAACATTCTAAAGTGAAATGAAATCAGGCTATTTTGAAAAGAAAAAAAAAAAAAAAAGAGTTCTGAAAAAAAGTAAGAAATTTGGTCTTTTATCTGTTATATTTTTGTCCTTTGAAGAAACAAGGGCTACAGTCTGTTCAGTGGATGCCTGTTTATAAATGTAAACAGAAGGGAATATGGAGACGGGTATAGACATACCGAGAAGTAAGCTGAGAAAGAAGAGGCATTATTAATGTAGTCAAGGAAAGCACACAATATGTAAGCTACCAAAATATCTTATGGTTCTGAATTTTAAGAAATGCAGATGAAACCTTTTCTTAGACTTAAAAATTATATCATTTTCCAGTTACTGAATTACCAAAGGATAACTATATATTACATTGAGCAAATTCAAGGTAGGCTCCCATTGTCCTGTAATTTTAATTTTATTTTAGATTCAGTAAGCAGTCAAATTGTAGTTTTGTTTTAATAGTTAAATGCTAAATAGTTACGTTTTAAAGAGGCTCTGTGTGGTAGCTCACACCTGCAATCCCACCACTCTGGGAGGCCAAGACAGGAATATTGCTTGAGCCAGGGAGTTTGAGAACAGCCTGGGCAGTAAAGTGCAATCCTGCCTCTACAAAAATTAGGCAGGCATGGTGGCATGTGTCTGTGGTCCCAGCTATTCAGGAGACTGAGTTGGGAGGATCATTTGAGCCTAGGAGTTTGAGGCTGCAATGAGCTAAGATAGTGCCTCAACCCTCCAGCCTGGGTGACAGAGCAAGACCTTGTCTCTTAAAAAAGAAAAGAAAAAGAAAATTTTTAAAAACAGTTATCAATTACAGTTAATATTATATTATTTAAACTATAACTTTATTTAATTTCAACTTCAAAAAATTTCTAAAATGTTCGTTTACATTCAAAACTTACATATATTTAGAGTTGAAAGTTGCCTATGGATAGCTTCTATGCAAAATAGGTTAAAAGAAAATGTCCAAATGATTATTGCTTCTTGTTCTCCTAATTTCACATTTAAATCACAGAGTAACCACAGAATTAGTTCCATGTTAAGGCTGCTATCTTCATACAGTGAATATATAGTCATTGTTTATTGGATATTTTTTAAGCTTTAGAGGCTCGCATTGATTGTAACTGAGTAATTCATGTATATACACACACAAAATATATACACACATATATTTTAAAGAATATGTCTATACACATACATATGTGTCATACATATACATACATAGTATATATAAATGCTTTGAGCCATGAGATACTGATAATTAAAGCCTGACAATATTTTTTAAAACCTGACTTAACTGTGCTTGACGTTCTATTCTAAAAAGAACAGTTAAAATGAAACTCTAAATAAAGTTAAGCACATCTTTTATCAATTTATATACTTGTTTATAAGACAACAGAAGACCAGTCATCAAAAAAGAGTAGGAAAATTATATGAAAGGAAAATACTATGTCAAATATCTTAAATGTAGAGTATTCTGAATGTTAACTTTATTTAGTTACAAATACATTTCCTTTCAAATACTTGTTTAGCTCACAGTCCTTAGGCTGTTTCTGCATGAAGCCACTGACTTGAATGTTTTGATCCAAACCTTCTTTTCCTCTCTCTCTCTCTCTCTCTCTCTCTCTCTCAACTGTTTATTTGCCAACAAAGGAAATGTTTTGAAAGGCAAATAAATGTTTTTATGAATAGACTTTTCTATGCAATGTAAGGCTTGATTTAGTGAATGCATCTTCCTTTATTCTGAGTAAGAAATCTAGGAGAGAAACATGAATGGCTTAATGTTAAACATTTTTTCCTTACTAACAGTTTTGTGTGTTTGGACATCTCTCATAAGTTTGTTGTGAAGGCTAATTGAGATAATATGTAGAAGACATGAAGCACAGGATAATAAATTCTATAAATGTTAGCATTAAAAAAACAAGTATCAGCTTCTTGATAAATATGGGTACTACACATACTTCAAACTCTGAAAACCCTACTAAATAAAAGAATAATTTTAAAGGCATAAACTTACAAAGACATAGAAAATGAGAGAGGACTAAATAGCAGATGAATGCTGTCAAAAAAAAAAAATTCTGAAAGCTTCAAGTGGGTACACAGGCTGAACAGATCTGAGCAAAATGAAACTTTGGAACATGAAAAGGTTTAGAATTGAAGGTACCTCTGAAGAAAGAAGTCTTGTGTAGGCTAAAAACAGGAAGATTGGTAAAAGGCATAATTTTATCCCAAAACCCTGTCCAAACCATGTAGGCTGTTAGCTACCCCTTTGCCATTTTGGCACAATAGTGTAAGTTTACTTTCTGGAAAGGTTAAATAAAATGATCTCTAGTATTAGACATCCTAGACACAAGTCTACCAGCATTAAATTAGTAGACATTTCAGGAAAACAAGCAAAACAAAAACAAAATATAAATTTTCAAAGTAATCCAAGAAAAATTCCCAAATGTAAAGGACAAAAACATACAGGTTGAAGTATTGTGAGTATTTAGAAAAATATATCAAGGTAGACTTTCATCAAAGAAGCATCATGAAATTTCAGAACTTGAAGTATAAAGAGAACAATAGTAAAAATTTCTCAGACTAGGGGAAAAGTCACATTAAGGCTTAGGATTCATAATGCAATTGACTTCTCAACAGCAACATTTTAAGCTAGAAGACAAGGTAGCAGTGCCTTGAAAATTCTGAGGGAAAATGATTTTCAAGCTAGAGTTCTGCACTCAGCCAGATTATCAATTGAATAGGAGGATGACATAAATACATTTTGAGGCATATAAGATTTTTAAAAATTTATTTCCCTTGCTCCTTTTTTCAGAAAACTGTAACAAGTCTATTTCGGCTATAGCCTACCACAGGGGAAAAAAAGAGATGTTGCAGTTTGACTTCATTCTAGTTAACTGCCTGTTTTTTAGTCTTCAAAGGAATAAAACAAAATCCAGAGTTCTTATATTATTCACAATATCTCAGATAAAACACCAGATTACTTAAAATCTGAGATAACAGGAAAACATGACCCAAACTCAAGAAAAAAATAGTCAATGGAGACTGACTCCAAGATTACGTAGATGTTAATGTATGAGGATTTTAAAGCAGCTAACACAACTATGCCCATGAACTACAAAGGAAACTTTCAGATAATATGCTCTGCTGAAATAAGGAAGTAAATTATGAAAGAGAGGAAATGGGGTCAAGAAAATAAGAATTCAGTCTGGGCACGGTAGCTCATGCCTGTAATCCCGGCACTTTGGGACATCAAAGCTGGCAGATTGCTTGAGCCCAGAGATTGAAGGACAGCCTGGTCAACATGGTGGAACACTGTCTCTACAAAAAAACACAAAAATTAGCCTGTAGTCCCAGCTACTCGGGAGGCTGAGGTGGAAGGCTCTATAGAGCCCAAGAAGTTGAGGCTACAGTGAGCTGTGATGATACCACTGCATTACAGCCTGGATGACAGAGTGAGACCCTGTCTCAGAAAAAAAAGAAGGATCCAAAGCAGAAGAGTAGAGGGAGATCTGGAGGGCTCCAGATGAGATGTCTCATCAAAAAGAAAAAACACAGCAAAAGTGAAATAAATTCTGATACATTTTATATCTTCAAAATAATTTGTTATAACACAAACACTGTATATTAATTTAACTAAAAATTATATTTCATAGGTAAAGTCAAGAGGAGAGATGGTCAAATTTGAGGTGTCTGAGAGCACTAAATCTTTTTCTCCTCTCATAAGAAGTCATTTTATAATATTTAAAGCTGAAAAATACAAGTATTATAAGCTTATTTCAAATATATTGGTAAATAACATAGAAACAAGCTTAAAAAGTTAAAGGTGGCCGGGCATGGTGGCTCATTCTTGTAATCCTACCACTTTGGGAGGCCTAGATGGGCAGATTGCCTGAGCTCAGAAGTTCAACACCAGCCTGGACAACATGGTGAAACCCCATCTCTACTAAATTACAAAAAGAAATAAAAAGAAAAAAGCCGGGCGTGTTGGCAGGCACCTGTAATCCTAGCTACTCGGGAGGCTGAGACATGAGAATTGTTTGAACCCAGGAGGCAGAGACTGCAGTGAGCCAAGACCATGCCACTGCACTCCAGCCTGGGCAACAAAATGAAACTCTGTCTCAAAAAAAAAAAAAAAAAAAAAAAAAAAAAGTTAAAGGTGATTGCCACTGGAAGCACAATTACAGATTTGAAAGAAATGTGTCAAGGTATTCCTGTCATTATAAAATTTATAGTGTTATTTGACTTGTAATGTTTTATATATTTTTTTAACTTAGATATAAAATTTAAAAGTTAAAATCAAGTATTTATAAGACAGAGCACAGCACCTGGCACAAATTAGGGACACAATATATGGTAGCTACTGTTACCACTGAGATTTTAATTCTCTTACTAATCATTAAAGTCATTGATTACCTATTTCAAATAAAAGAGAAACATAAACCTACAAACCTAGAGCAGTTATTCGATGTGTCTAAGGTTGTGCAGTTACTTAGTGATAGAACTACACTGGAGTTTCCTGACTCCAACTTAGGAAATTTAACTCCAGGTTCTTTCAATCACATCATGGATGATTTAGAGAAAACCTTCGGGGTTATCTCTGGCTAGCAAGTATGGTTGTAAGCAGAGCTGAGCATTCACAGCCTAACCTAGAATCTGGCCTGAGAGATTATGAATGCATAATAAATAGACTGATAGAAAAATAAATAATTTTAGGCAAGGTGTCAGCCTCACCTAGGATTCTGCCTCTTCATGATACTAGCTCACCACAACTCCTACCTTTTACTATTTATCTTCAAAAAGCACAAATCCAGGTTCTTAGGCAAAACCTAAAGGAAAGAGCTGCACTGGAAGTTGCATGAAAATACTTTCAGTAGCTTAGTAATTGTGGAATCATCAACTTAATTCTGCTGTACACTTTAAACTTTTTAGAACGTTAGAGAAGTCTTTGTGCTGAATTTATGTGGGCCCCAGTCAAATGCAAAAGGTCATAGATTTTATGTAGTTTAACACATATCTGTTAGATATAAATGGGAAAACTGAAAATCATGGAGGGGAGTATAGGTTGCCAACATTTAACAAACATTTATAAATTGCCTGATCAGGACCAATGGTCCTGGACCTACGTGTATTATTCAAAAGATATTTAGGAGGCAGGAGTGTTAGGAAACTTCATAACAAGTGCAATTAAGATATTGTAAACTGTGCACTTAAGTTTTCTATCTATGTTAGATGATAAACACTTGTGTGACAATAATCATAGATCTTATTTTTCTGAGAAAATTATTTTAAAGCTTATATTTCATAGAAAAAAGTGCCACATCTTATAAAGAATCAAGGTTTTCTCATAATTTGAATATAGTACTATGTTAGAGTTCTCCAACAGTAAGTATGTGTGTGTGCATGCCTGTGTATGTGAGAGATTAATGTATTATAAGGATAATAAATTTTAATTATGTAGTTATAGAGTCTGAGGATTCCCAAAATTTCATTTGGCAGACTGGAGACCCAGGAAAGCCAGCATGTAGATGTGTAGCTCCAGTTTGAAAGCCAGCAGCCTCAGAACGCAAGAAAAGCTGATGTTTCAGTCTGAGACCAAAGGCCAGAAAAGACCCAGTGTCCCAGGTTATGCATTCAGGCAGAAGTTGGTTCCTCTTACTCAGCCTTTTCTATTTTATGCAGGTCTTCAACTGATTGGATGTGGCCCACCCACATTAGAGAGGACAGTCTGCTACTCAGCCTACTTATTGAAATGTTAATCTCATCCAGAAATACCCTCATAGCCACTCCCAGAATAATACTTGACCAGATGTCTAGGTACCCCATGGTCCAGTCAAGTTGACACATAAAATTAACCATCACAAGTACACAAAGGTACAAAGAACCAAAATTATTGGAACCTATATGTAGAATTATATGAGAGAAAAGCAATAAAAATTATTATTGGGAAAATAAGTGAATCATTCGAGGTTTAAAGACCACATTGAATTTAGATAATAGTGAATTATCATAAATCTTTGAGCAAAAATTCAGACATTGTATTTAAGGGAGATTATAGTAGAGCAAATATGATGGAAATAGCGCATCAAGACCCTGAGAAGATTAAAAGAAACAACAAAATCAGCAGAAGTTGGTGAATATATAATACAGTGAGAAAAAAAAGTGAATGTCATGGATAGCAATGAGAAATTGAGAATGGATTTATTTATAGGGTCAGAGATGTGGCATTTGAGGTGACATGTAATAGTGTACCTTTTTAATTCTCAACCTCCTAATAAAGTATTATAACATGCTTAAAATGTAAACATGAGTTTTAATATTTGAGGGAACTTTTTTACTGTCAAAGTTGTTACAAGTTAGTATTATATTTTGTTTACTTTGACAAATAATATTCCTGGGATGTGAAACTCTTCTATAAGGAGGGCTGAGTTTTCGTATATACAGGTCCCATAGGACTGAGTTCAGGACTTGAGTATTTTGATAGGGGTATAATAGGTGACCCTATGTATTTTAGTATGTATTACTTTAATTAGCTAATAAGATTGCTC
The DNA here is from genome assembly GCF_009761245.1 of Sapajus apella. Lineage (NCBI taxonomy): Eukaryota > Metazoa > Chordata > Mammalia > Primates > Cebidae > Sapajus > Sapajus apella. The sequence goes on along the minus strand of NW_022436981.1, from coordinate 3,079,190 downwards.
TCTTCACTTGGTAGTGAAGAGGAGGTCAGAGTTTGAGAGAGGTAACTTTAGAGTTTGGGACACATTCAGGATAGGCAGGCCTTGGTACGGTAACATAGCGGTACTTTCAGACCCAGAGACGTACTAACTAGGCAGAGGTCCAAGGCAGACTAGGGAGTGGTAGCAGTCCCAGTAAGGATATTATGTTGGTTGAGGTAAATTAGAAAATCAGATAAATAAAAAACAAAGATAAACTTTTCCTACTATATATGACAGCATAACCGTTGTATAAATTCCAGATCCTTACAGTGGTCATGTATTGGTTCTGGAAAAAAAAAAAAAAAAAAAACAAAATAGTGATTCCAAATGTCAAACTCTTCTATGTCTTTCATTTTCTATTTTCCTACTTACCCCCGCTAATATGACTGTTAACTGATACTTTGGAGAATGTTATGAATAGAGATTATTTATATGTAGTATTGATTAATTGGGAAAACTACTTAGGGGTATGTGTTTGTCTTGATCCTTTCTTAATGTGAGTAGTTTCATATATCTACATAGTGCTTTTCAGATTTCAAATGATCACCATTCTTCATTTAAGAAAATAAAGTGGCTATGTATGTGTCAAGACAAATGTATATATAACTTGTATTCTTCTCAACACTGATTGTATGTATTTTAGATTGTGATAGAAATGTTTTTATTTGAAAAAGCATGTGTACATATATTTCCTTCACACTCTTCAATTTTTAGGAAAAATACGTTTATGCCTGCTGAAAACTTTTAGTTTCTGAGTAGATAACATCATTTTTAAAAAACCTTCCCCCCCCCACCTCAAGATTTTCTTTTTAAATACTTCACAGTTAAATTTAAATTTCTATATTTAGATAGGATTGTGTTTATATACCAACCACAGTATCCAGGAAATTCAGTGGTAAAGCTGACACATAGCGAGTTTATAGTCTATTTTGTAGTCTGTGTATTTAGAGAAGGTTTGAAGCTTACTTAGCAAAATGGATTAAACATTTAAGCAGAATTTCTTTAGCACAAATGTACTATTTGATTTCATATATTTGTTGAGATAACAGTGTGTCGCTTTTTAAAGATTAGTTCTCAAGAATATGTGTTAGGTTTATCTTTTAAAAGAAGGATGCATTCAGGAGCAGCTTTCACATGTAAATATTTTTATATTATTTCATATTGGATAGACTTGGTTTGGTGCAATCAGTATGATTTAATCAAATTTGGAAGAAGTTACAGGCACACTTATACAGTGTTTTCGCTAGCATCTTTATTTTTTTCAGATGGACATATTTCATGTTGCTTCCAGCTAATCAAAATAAGAAAGTGAGTTTGCCTGTGCCAAAAAAATAGAACTATCATTTTTCACATTCTTCTATTTTCCAGATCATTTTTAAGTAAGATTGTGTTTCTGTGACTTACGAATTCCTGAAAAATCTTTACTTTGTAGATATAAGGGCCTAGATGAACATTTCAGGGGGAATCTAACTTTTCATGCAGTAATGTTTTGTGTTGTACATTCCAGATACAGTTAACTTTTTGTGTGGATGTGATTAGTATGGAAAGAAATTAATGCAGTCCAGTATTATGATTTATGGACTGAATCCTTTACCCACTGAAGACTTGCCAAAACTAAACGTATTTTTTTTCCTTTGGATATTAGAAACAGCTACTGTTTTTGTTGATCTTTTAAAGTTCTGAATGGGCCTATTTCAAATCATAGCAGCATGGGAGCTCAGATTAATAATATACTTATTCAACTAGTGATACTGAGTGAAACCATTGCTCACATGAGTATGAAGTATAAAATTTCATGAAATTATTTTCAGGTGCATTAATGCATTTTTGGAAGCTGTGCATGATTTTTCTTTTGCATGAAAGAAATAAAAGATTTCTGTTTATTGTATTGGTTACAGGTGGGCTCATAAGTTAATTTAATTGCATTTTTTATATCTTAAAAACATAAGACATTTAGCTCTTAAAAGCAGTAATGTGATTGCTGGATTATTCCCAAAGGTTTTTAACTCTTAGTGTATTTATCTCTCTAGAGAAACCATGACTGTACTATACGTAATTTATATTACTGAGAAAAATTTCTAAATTTTCATTATTTTTAGTTACAGCAAGCTGCTGAAGTTTCTCAGCTGCGTGGAGCAAGAGTTATCACTCCTGAAGATCTTCTGTTTTTGATGCGCAAAGATAAGGTAATATAAAATAATTTATTGTATTAAATTCCAGGCGTTGTGTTTAATTGAACTTGTATGTGGACACTACATATCCGTGTTACATTGCTTTCAAATTAAAATCATAACTATTGAACTGACATTTTAGTCCTCATGGTTTGCACAACAAAATGGATTTACAAAAGAATTGATATTTATTATGTGGACAAAAGCACTTATATAAAAACTGTGCTAACAGCGAACCTTCACTTATCCTTCTGTGTCTATATAGACACTTTTATTGCTACATGTCACTCACTAATTATTGACGCTATGTTCTGTTGTCATAAATGGGATATAACTGAATGGTACGTTAATTTTTCTTCTCTTTTTGTTGATTAACATTACCAGACTTATAGACTCTCCTAGAGTAATTTTTTAAGCCTGAAATACAAAGTTTAGTCTGTGGTTTTAGCTTATTAGAAAAAGCAAATTAATTAAGATGAATTTTCAATGGAATAAATACATACCAATTTTTTGTTTTTTAACAAAGACCTACCTTTCTTACTCTTTGAAATTTGGTATTAAAATTTGTGATATTTGTGTGTCTAATTTTGTCATAATTATTTTCCATGAGTAGCTAGTTGAAAATATTCTCTAATATTTTACGTCTCAGTTAATCAACTCTTAGATAATATGAAGAATATTTTAAAAATGGAAAATCTTCACTAAGAAAATTATGATCTGGTTTAGGATATCTATATGATTTAGTTGAAGAAGCATTTTAAAAGTCAAAATTTCAAGGTTGTATGATTAGATGGAGAGGCTATAGGACTTTCTGAAGTTTCTGCCTAGGGTGAGGCAGTCGTATGTCCAAGGCACAAGATGCAAAGAAACTATTGAAAGTATCAAATGAAGTGCATGTAAAGAACTTTGTAAAATGTAGTATGTTTCAGCTATTAAAAGAAATCTTAAACCTGAAGTTCAGAAATGAATGATAATACATTCTAAGTGGAAGCATACAATAAGCTGCAAAGGATTATCAGTTACTTTTAAAATTAAGCAGTATTATGGTCTACTAAATCTAAAGAAGGCCATCATTAAGACCTAACTATCATTCATCAGCTTCAAATTTCATAAAAATACATTTGTCAGGTTACAGATTGTTTTCCATAAACATAACACATAAACCAAATCTTCTAGCAAAAGGATAAGATTTCAGAGAATAAAAAACAGTAAAAAGGAATTGCTTGGCTTTTAAAGCAACTATTACAAACTCACTGTCTAGGTATTTATAAGTTAATTTTTTTTAAATTTCATCTTGAGTATGTACAAAATTTTATAGCCTAAGTACAGTCAGCTTGGTATGGAGACTGATAATACAATATTCAAAAAATTTTTCAACTTTTTTTTTTTTTTTAAATGAGATGAAGTCTTGCTCTGTCGCCAGGCTAGAGTGCCATGGCATGATCTCTGCTCACAGTAACCTCTGCCTCCTGGGTTCAAGTTATTCTCCTGCCTCAGCCTTCCAAGTAGTTGGGACCACAGGTGCACGCCACCATGCCCAGCAAATTTTTGTATTTTTGGTAGAAATGGAGTTTCACAATGTTGGCCAGGATGGTTTCGATCTCCTGACCTTGTGACTGCCCACCTCAGCTACCCAAAGTGCCGAGATTACAGATGTGAGCCACTGCACCTGGCCTAAAGCTTTTGGGAGGCCAGGGGCGGTTGGATCACCTGAGGCTGGGAGTTTGAGACCAGCCTGACCAGCATGGAGAAACCCTGTCTCTACTAAAAATACAAATATAAGCTGGGTGTGGTGGTACACACCTGTAATCCCAGCTACTGAGGAGGCTGAGACAGAATAGCCTAAACTCGGGAGGTAGAGGTTGTGGTGAGCTGAGATTGCACGATTACACTCTAGCCTGGGCAACAAAAGCAAAAACTGCATCTCAAAACAAACAAACAAAATGGCAGTTACAGTCAGGTACCATATGATGACCTTTTGGTTAACAATGTACTGCAAATACAGCAGTAGTCCCATAAGATTATAATGGAGCTGAAAATGTCCAATTATCTAGTGATGTCATAGCCATCATAACATTGTAGTGCAATGTATGATTCAAGTTTGTGGTGATACTGATGTATACCTGTTGCACTGCTGATGGTACAAGTCTAGCACATAAAATTATGTATAGTACATAACACTTGATAAAGATAGTGACTGTTTCTTGTTTATGTATTTATAATCTTCATCATTATTTTAGAGTGTACTACTTGCATAAACACTTAACTGTAAACCACCTGAGGTTGCTCCTTCATGAGATATTCCAAAAAGAAAGCAGTTATCAAGGGAGATGACAGTTCCATGCATGCCATTGCCCTTGAAGACCTTCCAGTGGGACAAGATGTGGAAGTGGAAGACAGTGATAACTGGCAGTCCTGACCCTGTGTAGGCCTAGGCGTGTGTGTGTGTGTGTGTGTCTTAGTTCTTAACAAAGAAGTTTAAAAGCTAAAAGATATTTTAGAGTAGAAAAAAGTTTATAGAATAAGGATATAAAGGGAAAACATTTTCGTATAGCTGTATAAGGTGTTTGTGTTTTAAGCTAAGTATGAGTCAATTTTTTAAAAATTAAGTCTATAAAGTAAAATAGTTACAGTGAGCTAATAGGGAACATTTATTATTGAAGAAAGAAAAATTTTAAATATAGTGTAGCCTGAGTGTACCGCTTTTTTTTTTAAATAATGTCTGCAATAGCATACAGTAATGTCCTAGGCCTTCAGATTCACTTGCCACTCATTCATGGACTCACCCAGAGCAACTTCAGGTCCTACAAGTTTCATTCATGGTGTATGCCCTCTACAGGTGTGTAATCTTTTATCATTTACATGGTATTTTAACTGTAATTTTTCTATATTTAGATATGTTTAGATACACAAATACTTAACATTTTCTTACCGTTGCCTACAGTATTCAATATGATAACATGCTGTACGGGTTTGTAGCCCACGAACAGTAGGCCACACGTTGCCTAGGTGTGCATTAGGCTGCTCCATCCAGGTTTATTAAGTGTATTCTGTGATGCATTTCTTAGATCCCCATCATGAAGCAATGTGTGACTATTGTGATTGTAGAACATCTAGATATTTGTAAATGAAAAATGCTTTTTAAAAGAATTGTGTTTTACCCTTTGTGTTTGATGACTACCTTTTTATCTCATAGCAGTATGCTAAGCATTACTTTATTTTCTCTGATGTCATGGTGTACAAATTTATTAAATTTGGTTATAGTAGTCTTTTATCAGTAAAGTGAATATATGTGTAGGTTTTCTTATTTATTTTATATTTTTAATAGAAAAAACTTAGAAGATTGCTAAAATACATGTTTATCCGAGACTACAAATCAAAGATTGTCAAAGGCATCGATGAGGATGAACTTCTTGAAGGTAACCAAAACAAAACACACAAAACTAAAACATTAGCTTATGACACGTGTACTAAATAACACATTTTTGCAATTCCAGTGTAGATACTCTTGAGAACTAATTAATGTTATTTACTGTCAACAAATAAAGTGGAATACCCTTGCAAAAGTATGTATTTCTGTATACTGTGTTACCTATTTGATATTACGACACTTCTCATAGATGTAATTCTTGAAAAATAGTTCTGCAGATGAATTGAAATGCTTCTTTTTATGGAGCACATAGTGAATACAGTCTTAGAGCAAAACAGACTTGAATTCCAATCTTTTAAGTGTGTCAAAATACACATAATGAGAGTATCAGGAGATGAGAGAAAAAAGAGTAGAAAATGTATACAAAAAATAATAACTGAAAACTTCCCAAATTTGATGAAAACTACAAGTCTACTAATTCAAGCATATCAGCAAGCTCCAATTAGGATAAACATAAAGGAGTCTGCACTAGGAGAATTTCCTGAACCCAGGAGGCGGAGGTTGCGGTGAGCTGAGATCGTGCCATTGCACTCCAGCCTGGGTAACAAGAGCGAAACTCTGTCTCAAAAAAAAAAAAAAAGAAGTCTGCACTAAGACACATTTACTGAAAATGTGGGAAGACAAAAACAGACAAAAAAATAATGAAAGTCACAAGAGAAAAGCATCTACAAGGGAACCCTGACAATATTGATGGCTGACTTTTCATCAACAATAGAGGTCCGAAGACAGTGGGGTGATATATTCAAAGCACTGAAAGAAAAAAACTGTCCTCCAAGAAACTTATATCCAGCAAAACTATCTTTTAAAAATGAATGCAAAATGCATTCCCAGATAAACATAAACCAGGATAATTTCTTGCTACCAGACCCATATAAGAAAAGTTTTTAAGGCTAAAAGCAAGCTGCACCAAACAATAATTTGAATCCACTCATTTATAAAGATAATTAAGTACATAAATCTAAGAGATAGTATAATCTATTTCCTTTCTTTTTTAAAAACTGATTTATAAAGCAGATGTATAAAAATATGTATATAAAAATTGTGATGTTAGGTCTGCAATATTTGGAAATATATTTGACAGTAACAACACAAATGATGTGAGTGGTAATAATGCTGTACTGGGGTAAGGAAATGGGGCTTCAAGTTACATAAAGAAATGGAAAGAGCCAGAGGTGGCAAATAAAATGGTTAATATAACAAACTCTATAAATATATAGTTGGTCTACTATAAAGACACAAATTACTGAAACTGAATCAAGAAGGAATGGAAATCTGAATAGGACAATAGCAGGAGGTTAAATTAATAGTTTAAAAATTCCTACAAAGAAAAGCTCAGTCACAGATTATTTCACTGTTGAATTCTACCAAATGTTTAAAGAAGAATACCAATTATTCCCCAACTAATTCTGTAAAGGTAACGTAGATTGATCCTGATATGAAAACCAGGCAATGATGCTGCAAGAAAAGAAAACTGCAGACTGGTATCTTTTTTAATACAGATGCAAAAATCCTCAACAGAATGCCATTAAATAAATCATGACCAAATGGGATTTATCCTAGGGATGTAAGGTTGTTTTAAACTTAGAAAACAATTCATGTAATGCATCAAATTAAGAGAATAAAGGACAAAAATCACATGATCACCTCAATAAATGTAGGGAAAACATTTAACAAAATTCCAAAAGTCTTTAATGAGAGGAACATTCAGCAAACTAGAAAGAGAAGGAAACCTCTTTAACTTGATAAAGATGATTGCATGGACTGAATGTTTGTGTCCCTCCTCACTCTCTAAATATATATGTTGAGGCCTAATTCCCAGTGTGGTAGTATTTGGATGTGAGAATTGTGGGACATATTAATAATTAGGTCATAAGGATGGAACCTTTATGATTAGGGCACTTCTGAGAAGAGATACAAGAAAGCTTTCCTCTGTTTCTGCTGTCCACCATATGTGGATACAACAAGGTCATGGTCATCTGCAAGCCATGAAGCAGGCCTTCACCAGATACTAAATCTGCTGGCACCTGGATCTTAGGCTTCCCAACCTCCAGAACTGTAAAAAATAAATGTTGGTTGTTTAAGCCTCCCAGTTTATGATGTATTTGTTGTAGCAGCCTGAGCTAAGACAGATATATATGGAAAACCCACACCTAATATCATACTTAATGGTGAAAGACTGTATGCTTTCCCTTGCAAGATCATGAACAAGACAAAGATGTCCGTTCATGCTACTTACATGGAATATTGTACTGAAGGTTTTGGCCAGGTGCTTAGTCAGAAAGAGAAATGAAGGGCATCAGATTAGAAAGAAAGAAGTAAAACTATCTCTGTTTACAGATGAAATAATATTGTATATAGGAAATTCTAAGAAATCTAATAAAAATTATTACAGCTAATAGATTAGTTTGATATGTTTGCTGGATATCAGAGAAATATGCAAAAGTGAAGCATATTTTAATATATTAACGAACAACTCAAAAATGAAACTAAGAAAACAATGCCATTTACAGTAGCATCAAAAAGAACAAAATATTTTGGAATAAAATCACCAAAGACCTGCGAGATTTATGTACTGAAAACTACAAAATATTGTTGAAATAAGATCTAGATGGTAATGCAAAGACATCCCATCCTATGTTCATGAATTGAAACATTCAGTATTATTAAAATGTTAATACTCTCCAAATTGGTCCACAGATTTCATCTGCTTTTTTGTAGAAATGAATACACTGATTCTACCAATCATATAGAAGTGCCAGATTCTGACATGGAAATGTCTGATCTAGGTTATGAGGGAACTAGAATAACCGTAACAATCTTAACAAAGAATAAAGTTGGAGGACTCATGCTTACTGATTTCAAAACTTACCATAAAGCTACATTAATTAAAATAGAGCAGTACTGGCATAAGGATAGACATATTAGTCGATAAAATGGAGTGGAATGAGAGTTCAGTAATAAGCCTTCACATTTATGGTCAATTGATATTGACAAGGTTTTCAAGAGAGTTTGATAGGGAAAAAAATAGCCATTTTGACAAATATTGGTGAGGGCAACTGGATATCCACATGCAAAAGAAAGAATTTAGGTGCCTATAACAACACAGTAAACAAAGTTAACTAAATATGGATCATAGACTTAAATATAAGAGCTCTAACTATAAAATTCTTAAAAAGAAATACATGAATAAATGTTGATGACTTTGGATGAGGCAAAGCATTCTGAATGTATGACACCAAAAGAACAAACAGCAAAAGAAAAAAAGTAGAAAAATTGGACTTGATCAGTTTTAAAACTTTTATGTTTAAAAGAACAACATCAAGAAAGTAAAAAGACAAACCACAGAATAGGAGAAAATTTTTCTTATATGTGATAAGGTACTTTTGTACAGAATATATAAAGAACGTGTACAACTCAACAATTAAAAGACAAGTAGCCCTATTTAAAAATAGGCAAAGGATCTGAATAGACATTTCTATATAAAGATTGGCTTATGGGCTATAGACACCGAAAAAGATACTTAAAAATCAGGCTGGGCACAGTGGCTCATATCTGTAATCCCAACACGTTAGTAGGAGGCTGAGGCAGGTGCATCACTTGAAGTCAAGAGTTCAAGACCAGCCTGGCCAACATGGAACAACCCCATCTCTACTAAAAATACAAAAAATTAACCAGGTGTGGTGGTGCATGCATGTAATCCCACTTGCCTGGGAGGCCGAGGCAGTAGAATACCTTGAAACAGGAGGCAGAGGTTGCAGTGAGCCATAATTGTGCCACTGCACGCTAGCCTGGCCAACAGAGTGAGACTCCATCTCAAAAACAAACAAACAAAAAAATTAGCCATCAGAGAAATGTAAATTAAAACCACATTGTTATAATACTCTATTCCTACTAGGATGACTGTTGTCAAAAGATAGAAACAAGGCCGAGTATGGTGGCTCATACTTATAATCCCAGCATTTTGGGAGGCTGAGGCAGGAGGATCACGTGAAGCCAGGATTTTGAGACCAGCCTGGGCAACAAAGCAAGACCCTATCTCTAGAAAAAAAAATTTTTTTAATTAGCCAGCCTCAGTGGCATACACCTGTGGACACAGCTACTCAGGAGGCTGAGGAAGGAAGATAACTTGAGCCCAGGAGTTTGAGGCTTCAGTATGCTATGATTCCACCAATGCATTCTAGCCTGGCAATAAAGTGAGACCCCCATCTCTTAAAAACAAACAAATAAACAAGATGATAATAACAAGTGCTATTGAGGACATAGAGAGGTAGAATCTTCTTATGTTGTTAGTGAAAGTATATAATGGCGCAGACAATTCAGAAAGCAGTTTGGATGTTCCTCAAAAGATTAAAGATAGATTTACCAACTGAACCAGCGGTTCCATTCCTAGCAAAAGAATAAAGAGGAATGAAAATATGTATTCACGTAAGAATTTGTACGGAGTGTTAACAGCAGCATTATTTATGATAATAAAAATAGGAAATAGTCCAAATTTCTATCAATGGATGAATGAATAAATAGTATGGAATATTCATATAAAGGAATATCATTTGGCTATAAAAAGGAATCAAATACTGATAGATGCTAAAACATAGCTGAACCTTAAAAATATTAAGTTAAATGAAAGAAACCAATCACAAAGACCACATAATTTATTCTATGTATATGAAATGTCTAGAATAGGCAAATCTAAAGAGATAGAATATAGAGTAGTGGTTGCCTAGAGTTGGTGGAGACAGGGATTGAGATAGAGAATCATTTAAAATCCCGTTAAAAGTCTCCACTCAAACCTTTACCATTGACTGCGTTACAGCTGAATCCCAACAAGAAGCAAAAGAAAGTGGGGGGGAAAAACACTTATGGTGAGGGGAGTAACACACCAACATAGAGGAAACTAAGAAAGAGAGAACATAATATGTGCCAGCAAAATAGTTGGGAGTAGATGGCGGCTTAAATTTAAAAAAGAAAAGAGAATAATAGTGGGATACAAATATAGCACAAAAGAGATTTTCTGGAGTTAACACACAGTACTTCACAAATAAATAACCTAATTTTTTTTTCATAAAGTCACTCTTCGGACCTAATTAGGGAAGATAAAATGGCATAGTTACCTCAAAGCACATAGGAAAATATAAAGATTTGAAAATTAAGAGGGAAAAAGGTAAAAGACATAGAGGATAAATTCAGAGGAGTTAAGATGCATATGATAGGGCTTTCAGAAGGAGAAAAAAAGGGGAGATGGAAGAGAGGTAATTATTAATAAATTATAGAGCTATGAAAATCCAACACTACAGAGTGAAAAGGTTGAGTAGATAAACACCTGGAATGTTTTAGTAAAATTTTTTTATCTCTAAAAATAATGAGATAATCTTATAAAACTCAGCCTCCTCTGCCCCCAAAAAGTAATGATTAAATGATTCACATTATAATTGGACTTCTTATGTGTAACACTGGAAGCTAGAAGACACTAGCATAGTATTTATTGATTTTTTTGAGGAAGAGACTGCAATCCAAGGACTTTATACCCAATTAAGATAAGATATCTATTGTGTTAAACAAAGAAGTACATTGAGTAGTTAATCTTGTTTGAACTCAGTGTTTATCTCTAATGATACAGTGTATGAGAACGTGCAATATAACTGATAAATTTCTTGAAATACTAATGAAATTCTGCTGGTACTCTAAAAATAATACCCCTTTTCATCAAAAGCCAAAAGTTTAGAGGTAGAGAGAGAAGGGGTGAAGTAAAAATTTTTCACAGATCTGTTGGTAGGAAGCTGAGATAGGAACAATGAAAGTGTTCTGAGGGTCTCTTGATACTGGAATGCAGGAAATATTAGAAAAAAATGTTACTTTATTGGGAAAATGTTACCTCTTGGTAGGGGTATAATTGATATCTTGTTTTAAATAATAATTTACACTGTTGTTTAAAATATCTTCAAGCAATGTGTCGAAGCAGAAAAAAGTGAGGTAAACATTAAAGAAAATGGAAAAGGGGATGATAAACATTAACAGAAAAGTGTATTACAATTTCAAATTAACAAAGAGATGAAATGGAAGGACCATCAACATGGCCAGACCATTAAAAGTGAAGAAAGGAAAAGGAGAAAACAAGAATATGAAATAAATACCAAACATAAAGCAAGAGAAAATAATAAAAATCAAATATATCCGTCATTGCACTAATTATGAAATGGATTAAATCCTTACATTGAGATGAATTATAAACAACCACAAAAATAAAACTTGAAGATAAAGAAAGGTTATAAATAATGGGATGAACAAATAAATAGTAGATAAATGCATACACAAGTGCAAAAAAAGTAGAAGTGGCAATATTAGCATCATGCAAGGTATAATTTGACATTAAAGCCCAAACAGGATAAAGAATATGATATAATTACAAAAGACACAGCTTTTAACATAATAGACCCATAAGCACAAAACAGTAAATCGACAAAATACCAAGTTATGCTTAGACCTGTATTTAATTGGAATAGCATATCTATGAATTTTTTCAGTATAGTCACAGAACATTTAAAAAATTAATTGTGAAATTGTCCATAAAGTGAATCTTTATAAATCTAAATAAGAGTAGATATCTGATAAGATCCCATTCCTTCTGTGTGAGTGGAGAGAAGTCATCTGAAACAAAGGTTGGAAAAGATGAACTTGTTTGACAGTATAATTTCGCTCTTGTTGCCCAAGTTGGAGTGCAATGGTGTGATCTTGGCTCACCGCAACCCCCGTCTCCTGGGTTCAAGTGATTCTCCTGCCTCAGTCTCCTGAGTCACTGAGATTATAGGCATGTGCCGCCATGTCTGGCTAATTTAGTATTTTTATTAGGGAGTTTCTCCATGTTGGTCAGGCTGGTCTCGAACTCCCGATGTCAAGTGATCTGCCCACTTCGGCCTCCCAAAATGCTGGGATTACAGGCGTGAGCCACCACACCAACAAATTTTAATTTTTTTATGGCAAAAGATGCTTTAAAATTCATAGGCAAATGAAAGGCTAGGATAAACATTTCTAACTCATAACAAAGGGATAATATAAATGAGCCCTTTAAATTGTTAAGAAAAAGACAACCCAGTTGAAAATGAGCACGGGGTAAAAATAAACAACAGATAGGTTTATTCACATAGCTCACAAACATATGAGCAAAAATGTTTAGATTCATTAGGGAAATTAAATATTTTAATCACAATGATATATCACTTTATATTCATTAGACCTTTCTCATGGAGAGAAAAGACGTTGCTCATTACTCTTGGAAACTTGAAGGGTTAATGCACTGGTAAACAATCTCTTAACTTCCATTAAAATTTAAAATGTTTGTACCTTTTAACTCAGTAGTTCCCTGTGAATCTGTGCCATAAACAGTAACTGACAGCCATACAGAACGCCATATGGATGGGATGTTTATTATAGCATTTCCCCACGGTAGCAAAAACCTGAAACAAAGTATATGCCCCTCAATAGGGGATTGGTTGGAAAGCTGTGATACATATATGCTGTAAAGTATTACACAGCCATTAAGAAGGAATCAGGGCTATACCAGTTGATTTGAAAGGATTTTTCTCCCCAAGTGACGAAGAAACACGAAGTGCAAGAAAAGAAAGAAATAGAAGGAATATTCTAAGAACCCTTTCTAAAAAGCATAAATGAATAAAACAGCTCTATAAATGAATGTATTTTTATGGATATGTGAGCATGGAGAATACACATTGGGTGGTGTTAATATGAGTTACAAGATCTTGAGTTGGAGGTTGGCTGATCATATAAAAGGGCAGGAAATGGGAAAGAATAATCAAGCAAAAATGATATGTGGTACCATTTTAATACATTTTAATTTGTAGATATTTATAGAAACTTTTTGAAGTAAAAATTTAAAAGAAATGATAAAAATGAATAAAAATGATTTGTGGAACTAAGAGAATAATATCGATTCTAATATGCATATAGGTATTAATGTGCTTAGAGTTATGTATTTTTTAAATCTATAACCTTAAGTTGTCAAATTTTGAAAAATATATTCAGACATCTCACAGTGATTGTGCTTTTTATTAAGATTTCCTTTGTGTTATTCATTTTACTGTTATTTTGGTACATAAAACTTTATGGCTGTTTAATATTCCTTTTATTATTAGATACTGTTTCACCCTGTCTCCTTTAGTGTTTTTGGTCTTGAGCTGTATTTTTTAATGTTAATGTTACCAGTTCTGCTTTCTTTGCTCATGTTTGCCTAGCATATTTTTACTCATCATCTTTTTGGATTGTCATTTTTGTTTTAGAGGTGTCTGTTATAAATACCATATAGCAGTATTATTTTTCCAAATCTGAGAACACGCTCTCTTTTTATAAGGGATTTTAATTAGCTCTTTCATACTTACTTTGGTAATTTATCATTTGGTTTTATTCTGTCAGTCTAATTTGTGACATGAATAAGTGATTTAGTTCTGTACAACTTACACTTTTATTTTGGATGCAAGAATTTTTTTATAGATTATTTTCAGAGAATTCCAATTCTGAATTATTTATACTATATTTAATACATGTAATGATTAGTATCTATGTAAACCTAATGAGAATATTTCTTTTTTTTCCCCTTGACTTCATGAAGACAAATTGAGTGGCAGCAATAATGCGAACAAAAGACAAAAAATTGCTCAAGACTTCCTCAACTCTATTGACCAGACAGGAGAACTTTTAGCAATGTTTGAAGATGACGAAATTGATGAAGTTAAACAAGAAAGAATGGAGGTATAGTACATTCTTCCCTTTTTACAGTGACTATGCTATTTGGTTCTATTCTCATGTTCTTTAAATATTACCTGAAATCTCTAAATCAGTGGTTTTATGTCTGATGACAGTGACGTGCAGAGGATCAACCCCTGAAGAGGGAGTCAGACTTTGCCTTCAACGTCAGCTTTGTTCTTGTTTCTTTTTTTGAAAATGAGTAGGTTTCCCTACTCTGGGTCTTTTACTGGTTTTATTTTATTAAGCTAATTTCTAATTAAATATTAACCTTTTTGTTTCAAATTATCCAGCTTTATTTGTAAACAAAACAATTCTTAGTGCTTTTATGTTGGCATATATAGTGTGAAGAGCTATTCTTTTTTTTTTTTTTTTTTTTTT
>NW_022436981.1:3044249-3064336 GCF_009761245.1 Sapajus apella | reverse complement strand
CAGCTAATTTTTTGTATTTTTAGTAGAGACGGGGTTTCACCATGTTGACCAGGATGGTCTCGATCTCTTGACCTCGTGATCCACCCGCCTCGGCCTCCCAAAGTGCTGGGATTACAGGCTTGAGCCACCGCGCCCGGCCTGAAGAGCTATTCTCCTGGCTATAGTTGCAGGCTGTGGTTGGACTTACTAGCTATGTAGTAACCAGGGCAATTACGTGCTTTATATCACTGCAAGACAAAATTAGTGACATGTATTTGGATTCCCTGGATGTGTCTTAACAATGAATTTCAAAATTGTATGCCTTCTATTTACTTTAGCTATCTATCCATAAAATTATTTTCTTTAAATGCTAAAGGAAAAATTTAAAGTAAAATGATTTATTTCATTTTAGTATCTTCCAAATTACAAGGCAATTATTTTCACAGTTCATATTGCTATTATTATACTTTCACGTGAATGGAATCTCCATTTTCCCCTTCTCTTTCAATTGGGCAAGAGAAGTCATTTCAGAATTAGAAAAGATTGTGCTAAATGCCAACTTTATTATAGTTTCTATGCATGCTGAAAATATAATTATTTTATGTTAAACTTTGGAAGAGGTCCAGTAGACATACATGCTTTATAAACTTAAACAACCTTTAAAGAATTAGCATGCTTAGATCATGAACTGTGATCTAAAGGCAGTGTTCTTTTAGGTATCAATTACTTTGGAAATGTGTGGTTATCTTGGTTTGGGACGACTGCAAATGGTTTTAGTTCAACTTTGCCTTGGGCCAAAAACATGCTAAGTTGTCCAAAGCAGACGATAAACATGTATTTCTGATGTCATCATTGCCCAAACAGGATATGGTTGTTTAGTGGCATGGTTTCACTTATGATGCATTACACAAAGAGCAAATATTGTTTATGCTTTATTTTCTAAGTATTTTTATGTTATAAAAATGGGCACTGAGAAAAATTCATTAAGGAATAAAGCATAATACATAAAGCATTAGTAAAACTGAACAGGTAACTTTTCAATTTTGATGGGAAAAATCTTGGTTAGCCAAACCTGTTGCCTAGAAGGGCATTCCACAATCAAGAAGAGAAGAAATGAACATTTTGTAGCTCTGTAATAGCAGGCTACTGTAGACCTAGAAAAATGGGGGTCAGCAGGTTACTAAAGTCAATAAAATATCTGGAGATGCAGGGTAGAAAAAGCTTGGGCACTTATGCAGTCTGTACACTTCTTCTGTATAGTTATGTATTCCATAGTGGTATCCAGGATAATAAAATACCAGAAGTTGATAAAAATATTTACAATGAAAGTCTTCATATATACAATAAACACAAGGCTGGCAACTTCACTAAGCTTTATATCATAACAAAAATCTTCTCTGGCCAATATAACAGAGCAGCTTTTATATTCTACTCATCCAGATAACAGAGTTTAACTGAAGAAATTATTCTGAACTTGTAGACATAACTGTAGACAGTAGATAGTGGAACTGTTCAGAGCATAGGCCTTGCCTGCTTCTAATTTGATAGGTTATAGTTTCAAGAGTAACCACAACTGTGGCAGTTCATATGAAACCACTTTGGACTCAGAGACTGCAATCTCTTGCTTTTAAAGTTTAGTAGAATAATCAGCCCTGGCATCATTCAGTGACTTAATTTTCCTCTAAGCATCACTTATAGTTTCAGAAACTTGGTTTACTACCTTCCCCCCTAGAATGTATGAAAATAATATAGATCTACCAACAGGCTTAATTATAGTTTTCTTCTTTATAGATATAAAAACTCACTTAGTATTCTAGTTGTTTCTCAAAACATTGAGCAAGCATACAAAAAAACAGCCTGGATTCTTTCCTATTGTTTTCAACTGATGTATGCGTGCTTGGCTTTATGTTTTATCCCTAATTTACTTCATTATTATTAATTTATGTGACTTGAAATATGAAATTTCCAAATTTTTACATCCATTTTGCTTTACAAGTCCATCATCATGATAGTTAACTAACTCTTACCCATTTATTTTTCTCTAGCACCAGATTCTAGCACTTGGATATACCTATAGTA
This sequence comes from Sapajus apella, assembly GCF_009761245.1. NCBI lineage: Eukaryota > Metazoa > Chordata > Mammalia > Primates > Cebidae > Sapajus > Sapajus apella. The sequence goes on along the minus strand of NW_022436981.1, from coordinate 3,062,278 downwards.
GAGATCCATTATCTCAGAACATCCTTTTAAATTATCAAATAAAAATTAAATAATGTTCAGAGTTATTTTAGTATATTTGAGGGACTGAGAAAGAAAAGCAGGGAAATACATACAGCTATAGCTTCCTTCCAACCCCGTCCACCTCCATTCCAAAATAAGGCGTAAGGCAGGTGTGTCAGTGTAGCTAATGTTTCTTTCATTCTGATTTTTTGAGCTAATCATATAATTTGTGGCTGTGTCAACCAAAGACCAAGGCACAGTCACTAAAAGCTTCAAATAGCTTTGGGTTTTCTTATCAGTGAGAAACTGTGATCACTCACAGAAGAACCCTGCCTAAGAACCTGCTTTGCTGCTTGTAGAAGAACCTGTGAAGCTCAAGTTTGTTATTAATCAAGAAAACTATGTAGTCTTGTAAGCCACTAAGTTTGTAAAAAGATGTAAACAATGGATGCTTAAAAAGTTGAGAGAACTCTACCTTCGGACTAATCCTCAAACTGCTAAAAGTAAACAAGAATGCAAGGGTTCGAGCTTACCAGAGAGTACAGCTTTTAAACAGATTGGGGTGCAGAAAATCCCTAGTGACTTTTTATCTTGTGTTTGCATATCAGAGTCTTAATACTGGAATCTAGAGAGAAAGCAGAGTGATTTACGTAACATTTAAGGCAGCTTAAAATTTTTTGATAATAAGCTTTAAATTGAGTAAGATGCCAAGTGGTCATCTGAATTTGCTTAACCTGAAATGAGCTGACCATAAATTTGAAAACATGCAGTTTCTTGCAAAGGCTGAATGATAAGAGAAATCAGGTGTATCATTCAGTTGTGCCCAAGTGTGTCATGGTTATCATTCCTGGGGATTTTGAGTCCCAGGGTTATAGTTTTTAGGGATAAGTGGACTAGAAAACTCATTGAAGAAGAGAGAGGTGGATGCCTGTAGAAGTTGTCCATCTTCTCCTGTTTTTGAAGTCTTTCTACTATTCCCATTTCTACCTATCATGATTCCTTTTAATTATAAGGGAAAGGAAAATAAAATGTCCAGAAAGATACCAGTCCAAAAATATCTTGGATAAGACTTAACATAAAAGAAAAAGGCTAATCCCAGTAAGATAAACATTCACAAATACCAGAAAAGTTTAAAAGGTTGAGTTAAAAACTGAAACTCTTAAAAATGTTAGCATATATGGGATTATGAAATGAAGATAGAATTATATACTATAAAGATGTATATATATGTACATAATAAATACAGACATGTCTATACATTTATGTACGCAAATTCATTTATATGCATATATACACTATGCCCAAATATATATAGAAATAGAAATTTATTTTTTCTAGATTATTTAAGAGGTAAAAGTTAAAGAACAATCAGAGATATACAAACCCAAATACTGGTGGTTACAATATTAATTTCAGAGAAAAGATAATTTAAGGAGAGAAGCTTTAAAATGGAATAAAGGCAATAATTTTATGTTACTAAAAGATACTGCCTATACTTAAAATATAGTAGATGCAAACTGTTAATCATCAAATTCCAGAGCATTGAAAGCATCTGGTAGTGTGGGGAGAGGTCAGAGAAATATATTTGTTATGGAGACTAGAACACACCATCTCAATCCTTAACTGATTAATTCAAGGGGAAAATATTTTAATAAATATCTAAGTTAATCTAATAGATGCATATTTAATGTTTTATGAATGAGCAGCAGTCTTAAAACCTTACCCAGGTAACTTCAAGGACTCCATGGGTCTCTTTAGAGAAAAGAGAAGAGGTTTTTGTGGGGCTCCAGCCTCCACCTGCCCTCACACCTTCAACCAGCACATCTTCAATTTTATGTAATGGCTGTACATATCATCAATGAAGAAAGTGACTCACCATAGCTGTAGTCCCAGCTATTCAGGAGGCTGAGGCATGTGAGCCTAGGAGTTCAAGTCCAATCTGGGCAACATTGCAAGACCCTCTCTGTTGAAAACAGGAAAAATGAACCACTATTCAACCATCCATGAGGAATCAAACTCTTTGCCTCTTTCTCTCAAACCCACCTTCACTCTCAACTGTCTTTCTTACTGTCACTTTCTCTCACACACATACAGTCAGCAAAATCCAGAAATTTATAGGGCATACTACTTTACTAGAATGGAAAGAAAACCTAGAAAGTAATAACAGAAGTTTAACTAACAAACAAAACCAGTTAAGATGGCAAATTAAAAAGGGAAAAAAAATCATAGAGGCAACTAATGAACCGAAAACAAATTTAACAGTACTATCACAGACTATTTGGATAGTAACAATGAGACGAGTCCATATAAAACTAAGCAAGTATAGACAAAGCTTTGTTAAAAGGAAGCAATGTTTTCCCTTTTAAGCCATTCATTATTAAGTTGGAGAAAATGAAAATCAAGCATTCAGCTAAAGCATATAAATATTGTAATAAAATAGAGAAGACAGGACAAATGAAAATACAAAAGTAAACGAAATAAAAAGAAAATTAAATTTATCAACTTAAGAAATTCTTTGCAAATATAAGAACAAAGTGGTAGAATGAATTCGTGTCGCCCCTAAATAAGAAAAATAAAAATTAATAGGTTAGTGCAAAAGAATTGCAGTTTTTGCCATTAAAAAATTAAATTCTAGAATGCCCACTGTTACCACTTTTATTTGCCAGAGTTTAAGGAGCACTACACAGTGCAATAAAAGGTATAGCTATTGGCAGGAGACAAAAATTTATCATTTTTCCATTAAAAGAGGTAAAAACTGCAGTAACTTTTGCACCAACCTAAAACTAAAAATTAGCAATAAATAAGGATATAGCCATAGATGCTCATGTGTTAGTAACTAATTTATTTATAAATCTTGATGAAAGTTTATCTAAGAAAATATAAATGTGTAATTTCTACTCATCAGGAAGTAGTAAACCTGGGTAAGTCAGTAACTGAAAGAAATGCCAAAATTTTTTTATTTTTTAATTTTTTTTGTACTTTAGCTTCTGGGGTACATGTGCAGATTAGGCAGGATTGTTGCATAGGCACATACATAGCAATGTGGTTTGTTGCCTCCACCACCCCCCACCTATCACCTATATCTGGCATTTCTTGCAATGTTATCCCTTCCCAACCTCTCCACTACCCCCCGCTGTCTCTCCCCTGGCCCCCCTAACAGATCCCAGTGTGTGATGCTCCCCTCCCTGTGTCCATGTGTTCTCATTGTTCAACACCTGCCTAGGAGTGAGAACATGCAGTATATGATTTTCTGTTCTTGTGTCACTTTGCTGAGAATGATGGTTTCCAGATTCATCCATGTCCCTACAAAGGACACGAACTCATCATTGTTTATGGCTGAATAGTATTCCATGGTGTATATGCGCCACACCTTTTCCAGTCTGTCATCAATGGGCATGTGGGTCGGTTCCAGGTCTTTGCTATTGTAAACAGTGCCGCAATGAACATATGTGTGCATGTGTCTTTATAATAGAACGATTTATAATCCTTTGGGTATATACCCAGTAATGGGATTGCTGGGTCAAATGGAGTTTCCTTTTCTAGGTCCTTGAGGAATCATACAATGTCTTCCACAATGGTTGAACTAATTTACACTCCCACCAACAGTGTAAAAGTGTTCCTATTTCTCCACATCCTGTCCAGCATCTGTTGTCTCCAGATTTTTTAATGATTGCCATTCTAACTGGCGTAAGGTGGTATCTCAATGTGGTTTTGATTTGGAAATGCCAAAATTTCTTAAAGAGTTGTATCCTCAGAAGTCTCTGAATCTAACCTAGTTTATGGAAGAGCTCTTTAATTCATGAAACAGTTAATTATCATGGAAAACTTCTTATTAAATTTTAAAAAGCAAGCATAACTTCAGACAGAGCTCAAATGAATGAAAATGATAATATCTCACTTAGGAATATGATGCATAAATCTTAAAGTATTTGCAAAGTATATATAACCACAACCAAGTAGGATTTTTTCCATGATTCAAGTATGTGTCAATATTAGAAAACATATTACTATCATATATCAAATAACTAGGTCAAATAAGAATAACCATATGATAGCTTTAATTGGTAATAAAAAGAGATAGGACAAAATTCACTTCCTAGACTTTTTAGAAATTCTTAATAAAGTAGAAATAGAAAAGTCCTTCTACTTGATGATAAAAAAAAAAAAACTCGCTTAAATGAACAGACATCATCATAGTTTTAAAAATTATTAGGAGTTCTATTAAATTCTAGAATGCCACTTTTAATTGTCAGAATTCAAGGAGCACTAGACAGCGCAATAAAAGGGATTGCTATTAGCAGGAGACAAAAATGTATCATTATGTACAGATAACATAATTTTTTAATTTCAGTAATCCTTGAGAATCAGTGTAAAAATTATTGAAGTTGATGAAAATCTTCATTAAGTCAGATAGACACTGACCAAAATTAGGAGTTTCTCCCATAATTCAGTAACAGTTGATAATAAATTCAGTGTAATAGTCAATACTAAAATTGAGAAAAAAGACAATGCCAATAAAAACAATACAAGAAAAATATTATTTGAAGATAAACTTTGTTAACAATAAATGTAGAAGAAATATGTAACTCATTTTTAATAATGTACTGAGACATGACTATATAAATGAAAAGCACTATGTTCCTGCATACAGACTAAATGTAAATAGCTCAGTTGTTTCCAAATTAATGTATTGGCTTAATGTTATTTAGACAGAAAGCTCAGCAAGATTTAAAAAAAGTTAATAAAATGACATTAGACTTCATCTAAAGTTATAAAATATTAGGATAGCCAAGAAATTGTCATTAAAGAAGAGTAGGGAATTGAGTTTAACGGCAAAGCCGCAATTACTTTTGCACCAACATATAATACCACCAGATAATATAAGATTCCATGAAAACTATGGTAGTCAAAATAGTGTGGTACTGGTGTAAAACCCAACACACACAACTGTGAAGAGAATAAATTGTACAATTAAATGTAAAGAAGAATTTACAATAAAGATGGCATTAGAGATCAGTGGGAGAAAGATACCAAGACAATTAGAGAACTATTGGAAAACCGAACAGTGATAACTGTTAACCTTATGAATCAAAATAAATTCCAGGGAATATTAAAAATTTGGTGTGAAGGGCCGGGCGCGGTGGTTCACGCCTGTAATCCCCGCACTTTGGGAGGCCGAGGCGGACGAATCACGAGGTCAAGAGATCGAGACCATCCTGGCCAACATGGTGAAACCCCATCTCTACTAAAAATACAAAAAAATTAGCTGAGCGTGGTGGCGCGTGCCTGTGGTCCCAGCTACTCGGGAGGCTGAGGCAGGAGAATTGCTTGAACCCAGGAGGCGGATTTTGCAGTGAGCCGAGGTCGCGCTACTGCACTCCAGCCTGGCGCCTGGTGACAGAGTAAGACTCTGTCTCAAAAAAAAAAAAAAAAAATTGGTGTGAAAAAGTAAAACATTAAAAAAAAAAAAAAAACACAAAATAACCACAGATAATATCGAAGGACTTTCCAGGCTTTTGTTTTCAAGGCTTTTGTTTTCAAATCTTTTGAGAAATACGACTCCCCAAGATGTTGACAAATACACTGTAGGAATAGGGAGAGGTCTGTTTTCAAATAAGTTTGTAAAATGCTAAGTTAAAATTTTTAAGAAGTTTCTTTAAGGAATTTTCAGAGGCTTTTATAAGCTAAATTTTGTGAATTTTTCAAGAGAGGAAATAGAATCTATTAAAATATTCTGAAAGGTTACTCAGACCAGTTTGAGGGTGAAGAAATCACAAAAAAAGTGACTTTTAAATTTGATCTTATAAAAGTTATGTGTGTGCTTCAAAAACAAAAAAGTATTAAATAAAAGGCAAATGCATGAAGATATGATAAAACTATCAGTATTGTTTATCTATATAGATCTTTTAAATCAATAAGAAAGTAACATTCTAGTAGAAAAATTGACAAAGGATATGAAAACGAAGAAGAAATAAAAATAAACACATAACATATCTGCTTACTGGTATTGAAATAATGCTATTTTTGTATATAAAGTGGTCAAGAGTAAGATGGGAGTGGTGACACATTAACTGTTGGTGGAAACATAGGTTAGTAAAACCCAGAAAGTATTTTAAAATCAATTCAGTTAGAAGCATTGAAAGCATTAATACACAGCAACCTGGTAGACTCACATTTGGTAATTTCTCTTTAAGATATCAAGGATTTTGTTCATATGCACATTCATGTGCATAAGGCTGTTCATCACAGTGTTTTTCATAGTATTGGAAATGGGGTGAGAACCCTATTTTCCTGACGATAAGGGAATATTCATATTTCCCAAACACATTGAAATTAAGACTGTAAGGAAATATACCAATATGGAAATAGTAGCTGACAGTGGAGAATGAGATTTACAAGTTTATTGAATTTATGCTGTTTTGAATTTACGTATTTACCATCTCTGTTAATGTTTCTCTTAATCCTCATTTGATTTCCTATGTTCTGCAGTTTCTCTTTTCATTTTATTTTACTTTCTCCATCAGAAGTATGTACTTTGTAAGTGGTGCTGAAGGATATGCTTTATGAGGCAAATTAAATAGGCTGTTTAGATGCTTGCAGTTAGGACTGAACACATCAAGCAATATACACATATAATATGCATGTAAATACAAATAAATGCATGTTGTGGAAAAAGATGTACCATTGATTTCATATCTTGAGAGGAGGCGCCTGTTGCCAGATTGAAATACTAGCAGTTAGAAACTCATAAAGTGTTAGTTAAATTTTAGACATAAAAGTGGAGAGGTTTAATTGTGATTTCCTAAGTAAGCAGTTGTTTCTTATGCATCTTTTTCCTTTTTATTGTCCCTTGTTTCTAGATGCAGAACAGTGTAAAGAGGTAGGAAATAAAATAGACTTTAGGAAAAAAAAAGTTATCTATAAATTGTCATACTGAAAGTAACAAAGCTTATTTTGCATTTTTATTTGAGACATGACTATATCCAGAAGATTCTAGTTCCATAGATATTCTTCCATAAATGCAGTAGCATCTATTAGATGCTCTCAATAAATAAATATCTCAGTAAATATTAATGTTGGTGTTGATTTTTAGTCCTTTAAATGTTTTTCAGCTATAGTTTGAGTTTAGATTCTCAAATATTCAGAAAGCTGCTGTTGCAATTTGGAGGGTATATAAGTATACTACTATGTCATATAATTGAAGGGTAGGAGACTATAACCCTGCATGATGTCATGCAGACCGTCTTCAGAGCAGTAATAATGATGTAAAATTGAAAACAGTTACTATTTTTGCATGGTGCTATTGATTGCAGTTAATTAAAAACCCATTTCAAACAAAATTAAGCAGTTAGGGAAAAGTATGCGTTCAGATAACAAAGCCCAGAGGTAGATTTGGCCTCAAGCAAGGTTCGATACTGAAGTTCACAATGTACATTGGATTTCTAGCCCTAATTCCCTATTCTGCTGTTCCTGCCCTCTTATGTTTTTGTTGACCTTATCTTCAGGTCATACTGAATACTTATTTCTCGCATAGGGGCACCAGTGACCATAGACGTTTTAGGTCCAGGTGAAGAGATGATGCCTTTGTCTCAAGATTTACTCTTAAAAAGGCTTGGATCACAAGGTCTCCCCAAGCCCTGACAGTGACAGTAGCTAGTAGGATGAAGGGTCCTGCCTGGCTTAGCCTAAGTTCTATGTTTTGTCCCCGAAGTTGAGTATGCAGTCAGCCTCCAGCAAAGGCCTGCATCTCTGGAGCAGTTAGGGAAAAGTATGCGTTAGGAAGTAAGCAGTTAGGAAAAAGTAATGGATGTGAAAAGACAGCCACAAAGATCCTTAAGTATAAATGTCTTTAACATTATAGCAGTGTGAATTAATAGAATGATGTCTTAGAATCTTGGCTCTCTGTTCAACTCTGTAGGAAGTTTTCTCTAATATCCAACATGGTAAAATGAATGCAAATCTATTTCTTTGGAGACAAGCAAATCATGCATTCATCCTTTCCCTCTTTTATTTATTCAGCATTTATTTATTTAGATTTTTAAAGTCAATCACTGTTTTAGGTCTTGAGGCTATGGCTGTTAAAGAAAGGCAACGGCCTTTGCCCTCACGGTCCTAGAGTGATAACTGACAAATCAAAAGTAAGTATCTAATAAAGGAAACACAGCCTCAATAAATGGATTACTATTCTAATTATTACTATATTTGTTTTTAATTTTGAACCTTCTTAATGGATTATTGCTTGTATTATTGAGCCATATATTTTCTACTTGCTAGTTAATTTGAAATTTAGTTTATTCTGACATAGGACACATTACTTCTTTAAGACATTTAGGCAGGGTCATTCAATTAGCTTCAGTGTAGTTTGCAAAATAAACTAGAAAAGGACTAGGGTGCATTTAAAAACATGAAGCAATGTAATATGTCAAAGTTAGTTCCTGGAAGAGTTTCATTAGGAGAACTCATTGTTATGTTTATTAAAGGTTAATTTTTGTTCAATTTCAAAATAATTACGAAATTCTTCTTAAGGGAGTACTAGTAGAAATACCTCCAAAAAACCTGTGGTAAATCTAGCTGCACAGAGCAGAATAATGTCATTCAGTATATGTTTTTCTGGCACATGAACTGCAGAACAGGTAGTATTATTTGATTTAGAAGAACCCAAAATAGATGTGATATGTAGCTCTGAAAGTGATTTCCATTTGTGACTTTATCAAATTATGTTTTATCCATAGTATAGCTGTCCTTTTATGATATAATGGTAAAGAATTGTGTATTTGTCAAAGGTGCTTCTATAAAATTGGGGAAAGTGTCTTCTGGAGAAGGCGTTTTTCAGTTAATGAAATAAAAAGCCAGATAGTATAAAATGAAACTGTTAACTCTTATCTAGGTCCCTGTTGTTCTGAGCTTACTATATCTGATTTGAAGATGCTTCTCAAGGAATCCTTTTATGCTTTTCTTAACCTTGTGAAGTATGAGCTTCAGCTGAGGGTGGAGTCTGACTTCTGCTTTCATGATTAGAGCACCTCACATACAGGCGTGAAACGAGAGTGTTTGTGTTTGTTCTATTCTGTTGTTGTTTTGTTTCGTTTTAGCTATAGAGTCTTGTTCTGTTCCCCAGGCTGAAATGCAGTGGCCCAATCACAGCTCACTGCAACCTCAACCTCCCAGGCTCCAGCGATCCTCTAGCCTCCAGCCTACTGAGTACTTGGGACTACAGGAACATGCCATGACACCCACCAAATTTCCATATTTTTTGTAGGGACATGGTCTTACTATGTTGCCCAGGCTGAACTCAAACTCCTGGGCTCAAGCAGTCCTCCCATCTTGGCCTCCCAAAATGCTGGGATTATAAGTGTTAGCCACCATACCTGGCACTGTTTTTTAATCATTCTCTAACATTTCTGGGTATATAATCTCTTGCAGTTATTGCTTTGCTGTAGAGCAAGATTAATCAAATGACTGACGTCTTTTTGAAAAAAAAAACAGTGCCATTCCCATTTGTCCCCCACCCTTGGACCTGTTTAGATTCCTTACTGTTAGTTTTTAGATGAAATTTAAAAGTTTTCTTCCCCCTACTCCTTTCTTTAGTCTGAGGGGAACAAAATACATGGTGGCAACATTGAAACCATACTCACAGTAATCCTATTTTCCCTAATCCAGATCAGAATCTATGATCTGATCTTCACAAGTATCTTTTGTTTGGGGACAGGATATTTTCTATCTGGATTTGGTAGTTAAGCATCAGAATAATGATTGCTATTTATTTCCACCTTTCCTACATCAAGGAAGTAAAACAGTCATTTCTTTGGATAGAAATCAGCACTGCACAATGTAGACACTCGTGTCTACCATTGGTAATGCATGATGCAGGCCTTACCGGGCTGCTGTTTTTAGTCTTACCTAAATGGATATTTGACTACCACATGGTGATTATGCTGTTCAATTAAGTTTTTTTATAGAATCAATCAATATTTTCTGTCTCAAGTAATTCCAATTTGTTCTTTTTAAAATGAGATCCTTTTCTTTTAAAAAATACATTTCAAGGGTTTTCTTAGCAATCAGTCTTCTAGCTTGTTTATAAAACACCTTGGCAAAGATGAGTTTTAAAATATCATTGAATTTAAGAATGCCACAAGATTTGCCACTAATTTACATTTAATGTTTATAGTTCTCAAATTGTGGTTGTTGCAATAACCAAAATATTTTTGCCTTGAATATTTTGTGGATTATATTTCCCTATTCTTTCTCTTTACCCACATTCCCCACAGTAGGTGGGCAGATTGTTGTTACATAGTTTGGCCTTTATTTATCTTTATTGGTTTAATCTCAACAAGTTAGTGTGGCTAAATATGAAAATAAGTGTATTCCCTGGCAAGATTTTTGTCTTTTTAAGGTTTCAGTTTATTTAGTGGAATTAACAGATCATTACTTGTTTGGTATAGATAGTTTCCCCCATTTCTTTATGTGCATCCATGCTGAGGAGCTGCCTTTTGTTTAATTCTTACTGTTGCCACTACTTTACAGAAAATGTACAAACCAAACTGTTTAATGTAATTCAGTTTTTTTCTAGATCATTGTATTCCTCATTTAGAATTAATAAGTTTGGATTAACACTTGAATCCTGAAGGCGAAAGCTGCAGTGAGCCAAGATCACGCCACTGTGCCCTAGTCTAGGCAACAGAGGGGGACGCTGTCTCAAAACAAAATTTAGATTAAGCCATAAATATTTACTGATTAGTATAATCTTTTGCATGTGCATGTCTGTTTGGAACTTTTCATAGCATCAGTCAAAAAGGCAGATCAGATCCTACCAGGCTTCTCCTTTTCATGATTCTCCATTTTCTGGAGAAGAATCTTAATTCCTTAGCATGGGATTAATATGATTATTACTGTCACAACTTTGGTGCTTATATTCAGTTACAAAGGGCAGTGTTTTGCATTGCTATAGAAATTCTGATAATTTTTACTCTCACAATTAATAGCCGTGAAATAAACTTTAGACTGTTTAATTTCCTTTTTTAAAAAATTTATTTATTATACTTTAAGTTCTGGAGTACGTGTGCAGAACATGCAGGTTTGTTACATAGGTATACACGTGTCATGGTGGTTTGCTGCAGCCATCACCCCATCATCTACATTAGATGTTTCTCCTAATGCTATCCTTCCCCAATCCCCCAACCCCCTGCTATCCCTCCCCTAGCCTCTCACCCCCTTACAGGCCCTGGTTTGTGATGTTTCTCCCCCTGTGTCCATGTGTTCTCATTGTTCAACACCCACTTATGAGTGAAAACATGCGGTTTGGTTTTCTATTCTTGTGTCAGTTTTATGAGAATGATGGTTTCCAGTTTCATTCATGTCCGTGCAAAGGACATGAACTCATCTTTTTTTATGGCTGCATAGTATTACATGGTGTGTGTGTGTGTGTGTGTATATATATATATATATATATATATAGAGAGAGAGAGAGAGAGAGAGAGAGAGAGAGAGGATTAAAAAATGTATGTATGTGTATATATATCTCACATGTTTTTAATCCACTCTCTCTTCGCTGGGCATTTGGATTGGTTCCAAATCTTTGCTGTTTCGAACAGTGCCAAAATAAACATACGTGTGCATGTGTCTTTATAATAGAATGATTTAAAATCCTTTGGGTATATGCCCAGTAATGGGATTCCTGGGTCAAAAGGTATTTCTAATTCTAGATCCTTGAGGAATTGCCACACTGTCTTCCACAACAGTTGAACTAATTTACACTCCCACCAACAGTGTAAAAGCATTCTTATTTCTCCACATCCTCTCCAGCATCTGTTGCCTCCTGATTTTTTACTGGTCGCCATCCTAACTGGTATGAGATGGTACATCAGTGTAGTTTTGATTTGCATTGTTGTAATGACCAGTGATGATGAGCTTTTTTTCATATATTTGTTGGCTGCATAAATGTCTTCTTTTGAAAAGTTTTGGTTCATATCCTTCACCCACTTTGTGATGGGGTTGTTTTTTTTTTTTTCTTGTAAATTTGTTTAAGTTCTTTGTAGATTCTGGATATTAGCCCTTTGTCAGATGGGTGGATTGTGAAAATTTTCTCCCATTCTACTGGTTGCCAGTTCACTCTAATGATAGTTTCTTTTTCTGTGCAGAAGCTCTTAAGTTTAATTAGATCCCATTTGTCAATTTTGGCTTTTGTTGCCATTGCTTTTGGTGTTTTAGGCATGAAGTCCTTGCCCATGTGTATGTAATGAATAGTATAAATAATAAGTATTAAAAATTTGGGCATTTTATCTTATTCTTTTAAAATATTTATTATATATTTCTTTTTAATGCCCTACCTTGAAGAAAGGACTTTTATTTCCTGTAGTTATTCTCACCTCAAATAGAAGACAGTCATTATGACTAATGGATTCATTGAGCTGGTCTCAAATATAGAGGTTAAATTACCACCTTTAGGCAAACAAACTTTAGAAAAATCCAAAATCACTGGGCAATTGTTTTTATTTTGCAAGAATACTTTTATTGCATAAAAGTATAATATTGATTTTTAATAAATAACTTATTTATTAAAATAATAAATTTATTTTAAATAATTTTTTAAAATAATTTAAAATAGGACATTGCCAAAATTTAATACATGCACAATATCTGCAAAGAATACTACCATATACCTTTACTATAACTGTAGAAATTATTCAAGTGAGGGAGAGACAGTAAGGGGGAGAGGAAAAAAGAGAGATGAATGGATGAAGGATTGAAGCCTTTTTTCCTAGAGAGTAGCTCTTTGTAAAGTTCCATTATCCATTCTTGATGGATCTGCCCCCATGATTCAATCAACCACCGCCAGGCCCCATTTCCAACACTGTGAAATGGGGAAAATTATATATTTTAACATATGATTTAGAGGGGAAGAATATCCGAACCATATCAGCAATCTTGAGAAAGAACAAAGTTGGAGGCATCACACTTCCTGATTTCAAATTATGTTACCAACCTATAGTAACCAAACAGTACCCTACTGCCCCCATGAGTCATCACTTCCCACCAGGCCCCACTTCCAACACTGGGAATCACATTTTAACATGAGATTTGCCATGAAAATAGACCCAGAGATCAATAGAATAGATAGCCCAGAAATACACCTACACACATATGGTCAACTAATCTTCTACAAAGCTGTCAAGAATACACAGTGGGGAAAGGGTAATCTCTTCAATAAATGATGTTGAGAAAAGTGGATGTCCACAGGCAAAAAAAAATAAAATGAAATTGAATCATTACCTCACCTCAGACCATAATTAACGCAGATGGATTAAAGATAAACATAAAACTGTAAAATTCCTAGGAGAAAACATAGGGCAAAGCTCCTTGACATTGGCCTTGGCAAGATTTTTTTGGATGTCACACCAAAAGCTCAGGGAGCAAAAACAAATATAAACAACTGGGACTATATCACTCTAAAAAGTTTCTAAATGGCAAAGGAAAAAGTCAACAATATGAAAAGGAAACCTGTGGGTTGGGAGAGACTATTTGCAAATCATACATCTGATAAGGAGTTAATACCAAAAATATATGAGGAACTCGCACAACTCAGTAGCAAACTAACAACCCAATTTAAAAAAGGAACAAAGGACCTGAATAGATATTTTTCCAAAGAAGACATAAAAATGGCTAAAAAGTATATAAAAAGGTGCTCAACAGTATTAATCAGCAAGGAAATACAAATCAAATCTGTAGTGAGATATATCACCTCACCGCTATTAGGATGGCTGTGATCAAAAAGACGATATAAGTGTTAGAGAGGGTGTGGAGAATTGAAAACGTTTGTACACTGTTTGTGGGAAAGTAAATTTGGTACAGCCATCATGGAAAACAGCATGGAAGTTCCTCAGAAAGTTAAAAGTAGACTATCATATGATCCAGCAATGCTTCTTCTGGTTATATACCCAAAAGAAATGATCTTGATACCTCAAAGACATGCCTGCACTCTCACGTTCATTGCAGCATAATTCATTCACAATAGCCAAGACATGGAAACAACCTGCGTGACCTCAAAAGAAATTGTGAAATAGATATACACACACATATATAATAAAATTCACTCAGCCTTGAAAACAAAGTGGAGATTCTGCCATTTGTGCCTACATGAATGAACCTAGAGGATATTATACTAAGTAAAGTAAGCCAGACACAGAAAGAAAAATACTACATGATCTCACTTATACATGCAGTGTAACCAAAGAGTGATGGGTTATTTTGGTGTCCTGCATTTTATTTCCTTGGGCTATCAGTCATCTCAAACTCATTCAAATATTTTAAAATATTCTTTTAATGTCTTGTGTTATTATAAATCATTCCATCCACTTGTGTGGGACTTGGGTACTTTCACATATGACTGGAGGCCTAATGTGTGTTATTCAAAGAACTGTGGGTTCTCTGAGGTATGAGACATCTATAAGAAAATTGACAATCCATTCGTAATAAATTTTAATAATATTGAATCTCCCCACCCCCACCCCAGAAACCAAGCAAAAGCTAGGAAGAAAAGAAGTCACACTTTATTTAACCTAGAAAATATAATTTGTTTAAATTATACCAAGAATTATCCAATGTTTGCTTCAATGTGGAGAAATAGACAATCTCATATTAGTAGGAGCATATGTTGATACAGCTTTCTGGAAATATATTTGGCAATATCTGTCAAACACACATTTAAAAAAAAAAAAAAGAGTTATATGTTATTTGATCCAGAAATTGCATTTCTTTGTACTCTCCTAGGGAAATAATTTTACAAAGATGTTTTAAAAATCAAATATAGTCATTGTTTTTTAAAATAGGAAAATTTAATACTAGTGTTGTAAATTTTCATCTTAATATTGCTTTTGGTGTAGCCTATAGATCTTTTAAAGTTTTTTTTATTATTTAAATCTTTCATACATATTCTGTAATTTTCCTTTTGAATTGCCCTTTGGCCTAATTTACTTATAATATTTAAAATATATAGATATATATTTTCCAAATGGCTGAGTGTTTTATATGTTACTTCCTTTATTGGGTATTTTAGTTGTTTTGTTGCATAGTAGTTAGATTGTTAGATATATTATTTTTAGCATAAGGAATTTATTAGAATTTTCTTGGTGACATTAATATGTATTGGCTTTTTACAGCTCTTCCATGGACAGGGTAGGAAGATTTTCAAGTGTCTTTTAGATCATTAGTAGTAGTAGTATTTAATGCTTTTTATCCTTAATCTCCGAAATTTTTTTTGACCACAGACCCTGTTCAGTAAAAATTTGAAAACTCATATTACACCAATGCCTGCCCTAGTAAAACCCCAATCCTGGTTAAGTTCATTCTTCGTCCATTTCTTACCTATATTATGTCTATTCCCCAGTAGCAGAGCACAACTAGAGAAAAATATAATCAAGCAGATTAATCTTAATCTCAAATACCCTTGGTGCTGCCCAGCAATCCTAGAACATTCCTTAGTGTACCCATTCTCCCGTGATACTTAACAATTATTTAAACCTTTTCCTCTCTTCAGACTTTTTACACTTCTTCCCATTTCGGGCTTCATTCCTAGTTCACTCATTCTCCAGATTCACTTCATCCTGTTTCACTGAGAAAAAAGTAATCAGAAGAGTACTTTCACAAGCTCCTACCACAGCACCAATATACATTACTGGTTAATTTTTATCAGCACAGAACAATGTTATAATTTCCCCATCTTAAACAAACAACAAAAAAGCTTCCAACTATATTTTTCTGCTCTCCTTTAGCATAAAACTTCTCAAAAGAAGTTGCATTTGCTCTCCTCCCATTCTCTTTAGAATCCTCTTGAATCGTGCTTTCATCCTCAACAATCTACAAGAAATTGCTCTTGTTAAGGTTGCTAATAACGTCCGTTGTTGCCAAATACATTGGTCAATTCTCCATCTCCATCTTGGAGAACTGCCACTTGTGGCAAATGGAGATATCAGCTGTCAGTGGCCCTGAACTGAACCACCACACTGCCACTTCCAGACTTTTGCATGTACTGTTTTCTAGCTCTCTCATTTTCTTCAGATCTCTCCCCACATACCATATTTTCAGAGAGATTTTCTCTAAACATCCCATAAAAAGGGGCTATGGACTGAATTGCCCTCTTCCCATTCACCTCCCACCCAGTTTATATGTTGAGCCCTAACTCCCAATGCCCAGTGTGATGCTATTTGGAGATGGGACCTTTGGGAGTTAATTAGGTTTAGACAAAGTCATGAGAGTAGAGTTTCATGATGGGATTAGTGTTTTGTGTAAGAACAGGAAGAAACTCTAGAGGTTTCTGCCATGTGAGGACATAGGGAGAAGGCAGCTATCTGTAAGCCAGGAAGAGAGCCCTCACCAGAACCAGACTGTGCTGGCACCTGATATTGGACTTCCAGCCTCCAGAACTGGGAGAAATATACCTCTGTTGTTTAAGTCACCTATTCTATGGTATTTTCTTATGGCAGCCCCAGCAGACTAACACAAAAGGAATAGTGTACTTCTCATATCTCAATCCTTTTCTAAATCTTTACTATATTATTGATCAAGGCATTTATCATCCATGATCTTTTATGTGTTTGGTTTTTATATGTCTTCCTCTACTTGAGGAGAAAGCTCCAGAAGACAAGAGCTTCATCTGTTGTGTTCACTACAATATCTACAGTGCTCTGAACAGAGTGTAACAATAGTAGATGCTCAATAAATATATTTTATATAAACAAACTAGTAATAATGAAAATATCTTCAAACATCTGTGGATCATAGTTGTGTCATCATTTAGAAAGCACTTATTTTCTTACCACTTACCACTGTTAACTTGAAAGGATATATACACTTGCATTTATTTTTTCAAAAATATCTGTTAGTAGTATCCAATGGTCATTACAACAAAGTTAAGCAATTGTGTAACACTTGTCTTTTTTACAGGAAAACACTCGTTTGTCTATAGATTCCAGAACACCTTTAATTACTTTCCTTAGAGAGAACCTGTGACCCTTTAGATAGGATAAAGGATTTTTGACATTCATTCTACATCCCAACTCAAAGTGTTGTGAAGATTACAACTACAGATGGTATAATTTTATTTTATTTTATTTTTTTTTCCCCATTTATTTATTTTATTGCATTTTAGGTTTTGGGGTACATGTGAAGAACATGCAAAATTGTTGCATAGGAACACACGTGGCAGTGTGATTCGCTGTCTTCCTCCCCATCACCTACATCTGGCATTTCTCCCCTTGCTATCTCTCCCCAGCTTCCCACCCCCCACCGTCCCTCCCCTATTTCCCCCCAACTGACCCCAGTGTGTAGTGCTCCCCTCCCTGTGTCCATGTGTTCTCATTGTTCAACACCCGCCTATGAGTGAGAACATGCGGTGTTTGATCTTCTGCTCTTCTGTCAGTTTGCTGAGAATGATGGTTTCCAGGTTCATCCATGTCCCTACAAAGGACCCAAACTCATCGTTTTTGATGGCTGCATAATATTCCATGGTGTATATGTGCCACATTTTCCCTATCCAGTCTATCGTCGAAGGGCATTTGGGTTGGTTCCAGGTCTTTGCTATTGTAAACAGTGCTGCAATGAACATTCGTGTACACGTGTCCTTATAGTAGAACGATTTGTAATCCTTTGGATATATACCCAGTAATGGGATTGCTGGGTCAAATGGAATTTCTATTTCTAGGTCCTTGAGGAATCGCCACACTGTCTTCCACAATGGTTGAACTAATTTACACTCCCACCAACAGTGCAAAAGTGTTCCTATTTCTCCACATCCTCTCCAGCATCTGTTGTCTCCAGATTTTTTAATGATCGCCATTCTAACTAGCGTGAGATGGTATCTCAATGTAGTTTTGATTTGCATTTCTCTGATGACCAGTGATGATGAGCATTTTTTCATATGTTTGTTGGCCTCACATATGTCTTCTTTTGAGAAGTGTCTGTTCATATCCTTTGCCCACTTTTGAATGGGCTTGTTAGTTTTTTTCTTGTAAATCTGCTTTAGTTCTTTGTAAATT
>NW_022436981.1:3037212-3039249 GCF_009761245.1 Sapajus apella | reverse complement strand
TGTTTTGCCCTTTAGTTGAGCTGGTACTTGTTGTTCCTTTATATGTGTAGAGCCTCTTTCAGGAGCTCTTGTAGAGCTGGCCTGGTGGTGACGAAATCTCTTAGTACTTGCATGTTCCCAAAGGATTTTATTTTTCCTTCACTTATGAAGCTTAGTTTGGCTGGATAGGAGATTCTGGGTTGAAAGTTCTTTTCTTTAAGGATGTTGAATATTGGCCCCCATTCTCTTCTGGCTTGTAGGGTTTCTGCTGAGAGATCTGCTGTGAGTCTGATGGGCTTCCCTTTATGGGTAACCCGACCTTTCTCTCTGGCTGCCCTTAGTATTTTCTCCTTCATTTCGACCCTGGTGAATCTGACGATTATGTGCCTTGGGGTTGCTCTTCTTGACGAATATCTTTGTGGTGTTCTCTGTATTTCCTGGACTTGAATGTTTGCCTGCCTTGCTAGGTTGGGGAAGTTTTCCTGGATAATATCCTGCAGAGTATTTTCCAGCTTGGATTCATTCTCTTCGTCGCATTCGGGTACGCCTATCAAACGTAGATTAGGTCTTTTCACATAGTCCCACATTTCTTGGAGACTTTGTTCATTCCTTTTTACCCTTTTTTCTCCAGTCTTGCCTTCCCGTTTTATTTCATTGAGTTGATCTTCGACCTCTGATATCCTTTCTTCTGCTTGGTCCATTCGGCTGTTGATACTTGTGCATGCTTCACGAAGTTCTCGTGTTGCAGTTTTCAGCTCCATCAATTCACTTATATTCCTTTCTATTTTGTCCATTCTTGTTAGCATTTCGTCAAATCTTTTTTCAAGGTTCTTAGTTTCTTGGCATTTGGTTAGCACATGTTGTTTAAGTTCACAGAAGTTTCTTATTACCCACCTTCTGAATTCTGATTCTGTCATTTCATCACACTCGTTCTCCATCCAACCTTGTTCCCTTGCTGGCGAGGAGTTGTGATCCCTTTTAGGAGGAGAGGTGTTCTGGTTTCGGGTGTTTTCATCCTTTTTGCGCCGGTTTCTTCCCATCCTTAAGGATTTATCCACCTGTCGACTTTGTAGTTGCTGGCTTTCAGATTGGGTCTCAAATCTTTCAGATTGACGTTCTGTTTGTTGATGATGAGGTTATTTCTGTTTCTTGGTTTTCCTTCTGACAGTCTGGCCCCTCTGCTGTAGGTCTGCTGAGGTTCACTCCAGGCCCTGCTTGCCTGGGGTTCACCTGCAGCAGCTGTTGAACAGCAAGGGTTGTTACCAGTTTTCTTCTTCTGCTATCTTTGTCCCAGAAGGATACCCGCCTAGTGTCAATCTGATCTCTCCTCTATGAGGTGTCTTTTTGGATATATAGGGGTCAGGGAGCTGCTTGAGGAGACGGTCTTTTCTTTATAGGAGCTCAAATGGTGAGTTGCGAGCTTTGTTGTTGTTCATTCAGAGCTGCTGGGCAGGTACTTTTAGGTCTGCTGCAGGAGAACTCATAAACTGCTTTTTGTTCCCTGGTGCTCTGTCCCAGGGATTTAGGGCTTTATTTATGAGTTTCCGTTATGCTGCCGCCTTCTTTTTTTTTTTTTTTTCCTTCAGACCTGCGCAGCCCAGCAAAGAGGCAGCCTAGTCACTGTCGGCCTATAGCAGCTTTGCTGAGCTGCTGTGGGCTCCGCCCCGCTGCCAAGTGAGCTTCCCTGTAGTCCTGTTTATATGGGTGTAGTTAGAACTGCTTTGGTGATGGTGGCCCGCCTCTGTTGGGGCGGAGTCTCTGCTGTGGCGGGTTGCCTTGGCAACGGCGGGCTGCCTCAGCAATGGCGGGTTGCCTTGGCAACGGCGGGCTCCCTGGTAATGGCGGACGCCCCTCCCCCACAGAGCTGGACCGTCCCGGGTTCAGCTGCGCTGGCTGTGAAACTCTCAATCCAGAGTTTCTGGTTGCTGTTCTTTTGTGTGGGTGGGGCCAGCCGAGCCTGATCGCCTGGCTCCCTGCCTCAGAGCCTTTTTTTAAGTTGGTGTTCCAGTCACCTGTTGAAGAGGCACCGGGGTCTGTTTGTTTTCCCCTGCGGCCACT
>NW_022436981.1:3021337-3037112 GCF_009761245.1 Sapajus apella | reverse complement strand
CTTTTTTTTTTTTTTTTTTTTTTTTTTGCCCTGGAATCTACTGTCTTGGTTCTCTGCTCAGTCCCCTTTTTGAACCAGTGTATGGGCGACTTCCCGTGGCTCCAATCGCCAGCCTAAAGGGCACCCGGACCGGTGTATTTTGTACGGAGAACCGCGGCTCCGGGGCGCCGACAAAGCAGCCGCGCGGGGCAAAGCAGCGGCGCTGGCCGGCGCTGGCCGGCACAGCCGCGCTGGCCACAACAGCCGCGCTGGCGACCGTGGAGCACCTCTGCCCGGGAATTTCCTAGTCTGTGGGCAATAAAAACGCGGCGTCCACTCACCCTCTGCGCTTTCACTGGGAGCTGCAATCCTGAGCTGTTCCTAAACGGCCATCTTGGATCTCCACCCCCCAGATGGTATAATTTTAATTGACCGTAGTAATGGCATCCCAGTATACCAAGTGCAATAGATTGTAGTGTCCTCAATAGTAGTAGTAATCATACCAAGTTATCCATAGCACTTACTCCATGCCAGATACTGTTCTAAACCCTAATATATATATTATGTCATATATTCCTTTCTTTGCAATCTACTCATGAGATAGTTCTTTTACCACGCTCACTTTATAGATGGGAACACTGAAGCACAGATATTAGGTAACTTGTCTAGGGTCACAGTTACAATGTAAAAAGTACTAGGGAAGCAATCTCCTGGGTGCATGCACTATCTGGAAAAGGAAAGTGTTGGGAAAGTTTCATATTTCTTCCATTCTGGCCTTTATCTGAAGAAACTTCTTGAGTTTTCTTACGTATGGTTGCTAGGATCCCTAATTTTAGAGCTGATGAAGACATTTTATTTTTGGTTTGCCATGTCAGTTTCTGAACAGAATCACATTTTAAAAGATAATGGATTTATCTTACTTGGTTTACAAACAAGAACCCTCATCTTAAATCCACAATTTATTAAACCATAGTTGATAAGAGATTACTGTATCTTCTTTCAAAAATTTTAAAAACAAATGAAGGGTCAAGGACACTCAGTTATTTACATATTAGTGTGAATCGGATTGCTTATCTCTTGATCATTAGCTAACAGGGACTTTCTTTAAAGAATTTTGGTTGGCAAAGAGTAGAAGTAAAGTACTTTTGAACCTTAAAGTAATTTAAAGAGAGGTGATGTTAAGTGAAGTGCTGTACTTATGGGAAGGAGAAAATTCTACAGAGAGTTGCTAGGAAGTTGAGAAGATTTCAGAAATATGAAAATATGTCAGAGACCAACTTTATGCTTTCAGAATTTTGTCTAATACTGGTACTTGTGGAAAGAGGACAAATTTTTCTTCATTATGGCCCTTCTGATTCCTACATAAACAGTATGTCCAGGTGCATATGGGTAAAAGAGGTTTGTAGATTATTTGAGAACCTAACCACCATTTAGAACAGTGTTTCTATGGGAAGATGGATTTGTTTAGGATGTTATACCCTAAACAAACCTTTAGGATACAACATGTTTATGAATTGGGTGACTCTATATCTTATTTATTTTTACTTTTTTGGTAAAGGGTCTTGCCCTGTCACCCAGGATGAAGTACAGCGGTGCCATCATAGCACACTATATCCTTGAACTCCTGGGTTCAAGAGATCCTCTCGCCCCAGACTTCTGAGTAGCTAGGACTACAGACGCATGCCACCACACCTGGCTTTTTTTTTTTTTTAGTAGAGATGAGGTCTTGCTTTGTTAACCTGCCTGGTTCTGAACTCCTGGCCTCAAGCAATCTTTCCACCACACCCTCCCAGAACACCAGCATTACAGGCATGAGCTGCCACACCCAGTGAATATTTTAGTTTCTAATTTGATTTTTTTATTAGCACAGATTTTCATTGACACAGAACTGTTTGTCATCCCCAAAACTTTTATCAAGCTTGTTTTCTCTGAAAACAGAAAACTAGTATTACAAATGAATATTAAGTAAAATTTGACACCTCTGTCTGATGTCTTATGAGGTTGTTTAGGAAGATTATATTTCCTACTGTGTAAAGAACTTTCTGTTGATCTTTTGGCCTTTATATAATTTATGTTTCTGGCAATGCCCTGATGGTTAATGTCCTTATGGAATTAAAAAATGTATATTAATGAAGTATGCTAGTAGTAATAAAAGTGTTAGTTACATATAGGAAAGAGGTCAGTTTTTTCAGGATGCTGAAGCCAAGTTGTGATGGGAGTTGTATTTTATTAGGAGCTACTACTGTTCTTCCTGGGATTGGTGACAGACTTTATGGAGATCATAGAGTCATGTAGAGACTGGGGATCATAAAGGTACTAAATATACATTCACTTATATTCTATTTGACATGTTGTTTGGAAAAATAATTTACTACATAGACAAATTTCTCATTTTATAAGGATGTTTATCTTCTAAGCAACCTACAGATGGGTATACAGCTGGGCCTCAGGAACTGCAACCCAGACACCAATAAAATAAAAATTTTTAATCACTATTTCTGATCTTTGCTACTCTAAATAGGCTTTTCTCTCCTTGTTGAGCTATGCTTTACACCTGTAGGGCGACATGCCACCAGTAGTTCCCAGGTTAGCTTTATCGCCTTGAGAGAGGCAGGCCCAACTCACTGGATTACCAATCTTAAGTCTCAAGAAGTGGCCTCTGTTTGATGCAGCTTATGTCTAGTGTCTAGGCCTGGACTTGGCACTATGGCTAGAAGGCAGAATCCTTGTATACCTCTCTCACATAGAGGCTTCTAGGCAACCTGGCAAAGATGGAGGTAAGAGGAGGCAGACACAGACAGAGGCCTTAGCTCCTTACGAGACAAGACCATACGCCCCTTCATCCAATCAACATTTATATTCATAATATGCCGTATATATACGAAGTTGATCTTGAGGCTACCAGTATCTTATTTAAAAAATAATTTTTGTAATCCAAATTTTCTTTAAAAAGCTACAGAGCTTCCTGGCATACTTGTTAATGAGAAAAAATAAAAAAATTTAAAAAGTGAAACGCTACAGAGCATACTGTACAGTTAACTTAGACTTAAAGGAAAATGCCTAATGAAAAAGTAAATAGAAAATCTCACTAAGGTTCACAGAATGACAGAGAAAAAGTAAAGTATGCTTCCAGTCAAGCTGTTTCACTTAAAAAATATCATCACTAAACCTGTAAAACATTTCAATAAAAACGTTTCTTTGAATGTTATTTTAAATACTATATTACTTAAGCAAATATTTAAATACTATATTAGTTTCTCTGCATTTTTTACTTGAATTTAATTCTACCTGTCTGCCAAGTATGTCAAAACCCCAAGTCCATTTTCATTTGCCAGGTTAAATGTTTATTTTGTTTTCCCACAGAATATGCTCTTTGAAGTGTCATAAGCATACCAAGCCTAATTTCTTTTTAATAGGGACATGGTAGGGCTTTTTTTCTTTCTTTCTTTCTTTCTTCAGTTAATGGGATAGGATATGCTTTTCTCAAAGAATATGTAAAGGTATGTTCACATTCTCTACCTACTGAAGGTACACACTGCCTTCATTAGCTGTTGGAAAACAGACTTTCACTTTCTTAAAATGTGTCCAGTAAATTTAATGTAAGTTTTTTAAGGCTCACTTTATTTCCTTATTACCACAATACCAAAGACTTTCTTTTACTGTAGAATGTCCACTTTTACCTAACAAGTCACCCTGTATAGACTAATACGTGAAAAAGTATGAGGCTATGGTGATCTACAAATAACTGACATTATTTGATTTGGGGATTTCCCTTTGCTTCTGCTCATCTATGCTTATGTGACTCAAACATCCATTTCGAATTTTTTATACTTATTTTCAAAGAGCATTGACATACATTTAAATACAATAATCTCCTACATATACTTCTCTCAAAAACAACTATTGATAATAGCTTTCAACATATATTTATCTTAAAACGACAGATTTAATATTTAACCTTTACATGAATCCACAGTGATTTGTACCTTTTGCGAAGTTCATTAGTACATCTTCTTAGGTTTCTTGTGTTGGACCTAATTCACTATAGGAGCATCTTGAGGAGGAACTATTTGAAGCCAGAGTAGTAGTGATTTTCCTATCCATTTATTTCCCTGATTTTAAAAAGTACCCGAATTCTTTTTCCATTCTCTTTTATGAAAGTACAGATTCTTATGAATGCCATAGTCTCTCTTTCATTATCACTATCACGAGGCCTCTTCATTCTCTAATCAGGAAAAAATTCTGTGCAAGATAGAGGTGAGATGGGAGACTAGTACAAATTGATGGAGTGCATAGCTGTATCTTTGACACAAGTGAAGTGGTTCTACCATACTTAGTTTTGAAGTATCTGGATGTTTACCAGAAGTTAGGAGCCTGGTGGCTGCTTCCAGTGATATTTCTTCTGTATAAAGAATCATTGCAAACAGGCTGACACTTTCTCAGTGCAGATTTGGCCAGGCTGTCTTATCTCTTAAATCTTAGGACCCATGACTATAAAATACTAATTTCTTTTTTAAATTTCTTTTTCTTTTGTTTTGTTTTGCTTTGCTTTGTTTTAGACACAGGGTCTCACTCTGTTGACCAGGCTGGATCTCAGTAGTAAGATCATTGCTCACTGCACTGTCAAACTCCTGGGCTCAAACAGTCCTCCTACTTTAGCCTCTGAGTAGCTGGGACTGCAGGCACCCACCATGGTACCTAGCTAGTTTTTTGTTTTGTTTTGTTTTTTAATGTTATATAGAAATGAGGTCTCACTTGTACTTTAGAATGTCTGGTCTCGAACTCCTGGCTTTAAGGTATCCTCCCAACTTGAACTCCCAAAGTGCTGGGATTATAGGCATGAGCCACCATGCCCATATTTCTAAGGCTTTCAGGAGCTCCCTGAGATAAGAGAATACACCTAGAAGCACAGAATGTCAGAGCTATATTAAAAAAGAGAGAACTCAGTCACAGTAAGATGAAGCAATTTAACCTAGACAGTCCCATCTTGTGTTAGAGGTAAAACTAAGACTTAGAGTCCAGATCTTCTGATTCCCAGGTAAACATTCTCAGCACCACTCATGCTAATCTTTTTCTAATGGTGTAAAATGTTTCCTGATACTATAGAAGAATATTTCAAAATGTTTATGTTATGATTAAAACTCAGTTGCCACTGATTTGCAAAGTTTCAGCACTGTTGATAAGTATTGGGATTGAGTTGGAATTATATTTACCCTATGATGTACCCTGTCTATTCCTTTTCAAATATATCTTGACTGTCATTTGCCTTATTCCTATCTCTCTCTCCAAAATAAAACCACAAAAGTGTAATTTTATGCTTTTTGTTAACAAGTGAAGCAATATTCTTAAGGTATATGACTTCTTCATTAAAATTCATCCTTCATTTATTTATACCCAGCTCTGCAAATATTCTCTGTCATTTCAAGTTCCTTGTTCTTGGAATCACTTTACTCCTTATATCCTGCAGCGTATTTCTCCCTTAGATGAAGTTTGAGATAGATAGCAGCTATAACTGGGCTTCCAGGAAAGAGTTAGAATAGCAGTGATCCACCCCATCAGCTGGCATTTACGCAGAATGGCAAAGCATTGTGAATCACCTGTCAAACCCCTTTTCCTACCACTTGCCTTCCTTGAGTAGTTGTTATGCTAACTCTAAGGTATGAATAGATTAAATGCCGCTAAATCTTCTTCTTCAGACTTGTACTTCTTAATCTTTTTGGAATTAGAACAGTTATTAGACATGGTTATTTGTTTGACTTAACTTTGCCCTCTCCTTATCCCCCGAAAGTACTCCAATCAAGTTTAAAAATACATAAATTGCATTTTTTAAAAATGTTTGTAAGTGATGTGATGGAAGATAATCCTCATTCTTAAACTTATTAGAAGTTCCTATGACTGCGAAAAATCAGTTCTGGAAATGATTATGATGGGTCACATAGATGTAACGAATTTTATATGTCAGTCGTATACCACCATGGTAGACACAACTCGTTGCCATGCTCTCCTTCCTTTGTAACAAAACTGATTTGTAGCTGAGTATTTTGCCATCCAGACCAAACAAAAAAGAAGAAAGAAAAACTGGTTGTCTCTTACCCTCAGCCACGTTAGTTCACACGACTGAGTTGTGACCAATGAAATGTAAGCATTCTATGGGAATTCCTAGTACAATAAGGCCTCACTTAACATCATTATACAGCAAGCCTTCAAATAACTTTTTTTTCTTAACTGTCATTTTGTTATAACGTTGATGAGAGACAAAAAAAAAGTTTTCTTATATGTTGTTTCACATAAATTTTCAGTTTCCAAGAACTTACCAATGACATGAAGTGAGGACTTACTGTCATTTTTTCATTTTTTTTTAAGAGAAAGGGTGCACTGTCTATCCTTTCTGCATTTGCATGTTTTATGCAGATGCAAGGCTGGAGCTTTAGAAGCCAAGACATTCTGAATCACAAAATGTCAGAGCAGATACTGGAGGAGATTGAGGCCCTGGAGACTTCGGTCAGTGATCATGTCAAGACTGAATACCTGTCTCCAGAATTCATTTATGTGAGGAAAAATAAACTTCTGTCTTGCCAAGCAGCTACAATTTTAGCTTAGATATGTAGCCAGAAATAATCTTAACTAATAAAACATGAATGAGCTTCCTGGGTTGATAAGAATATATTTCAAGAAAGTAATTAGTGTCTTAAGATAGACCTGGTCTACTATAAAATGGTTTTAGTTAACAGTTTGGTAAATGGAAAGAAGCTAATAGTTCCCATCTGTTTGACAGTAATTGCATTCTGTTTTGCCTGATGCTTGTAGAAATCCAGGTTCTCTCATAGTCTATTTCTAATTCGTGCCAGTGAAATGAACTTGTAAGTTCATAAGTTGTAAAACTTTTTTTGTGCCATGTCATGAGAGCAGATAATTCTTGGCTGTCATGTGAACTCACCACCTTTTAATGGGTCAAGGAATCTGTAGAGATTACTCATCCTAGCTTTTGTGTGGAATTTGACTGTCAATTCCAAAGCTCCCCTTAACTTTTTACATAGAACATTTATTCCCCCCAACACTTGGTTAATTTTTTCACAGATAATTGATAAAAATTGAGTATATTTTTTATATCAAAGGAGTATTTCGTCATGGTTTATGATTTTCAAAGAACAATCATAACCACAGGACAAGTGTATCTTAACATGTTTTAGCCTAAGACTCATACTGATTGAATTATTTTGTTCACTGAAACCTATCAACATCAAAAAGTTAAAGAAATCATTCAGTATTTATTGGTGTTTCCTGTCTCTTAAATTCTGGAAGAAAATGGGGGGAGGATTTGATTTTAGACTTTTTTTGTTAATCAAAATATTCATTCTGCAACTTGAGAAATTAAAATACTGTGCTATAGAAAAATAAGTATCATCTGAGTTGTGTGTTTTTCTACCTCCTCTGAAGAACATTATGCAAAGGAGGGTATGCAAAGTGATAGGGCATGTTCATTTAACTATATGGGATACTGGTGTGGTACAATAGAGTTGTACATACATCACATTTAGTTTATCATAGATGTAAATATATCTAAAAGGTACCAATAGAAAAGAATATTAACAGGATTGCTTTTGTGCTTTGAAGAATGTTCATTTATTATTTTGGCACGGACATATTTTCATTGTATGGATTTCTGTTACTTATTTCAATGTTGTCCATGTTTTGTTTTTAATCCACATACAACATTTGGGCAACCTTGTAATGAAACCTGTTGCCCCAGTGATTATCAGGGTTTTTAGCCTGTTCTGATGCACTGATTAAACTCTCTCACTTCTCTCACCCTCACCCTCATCCTTCCATGTGGATCATTCGTGTTGCTTCTTATTCAATAGAATAACTGTCGTTCTATTACTTAGAAGGAATGAGAAGGTTGACCTTCCCAGACAGATGAGACCATGCCTTGTCACAACAATGTGTTCCCACTTAAAGCCTATAAATTAACAAAACATACACAGGATGCATATTGTCAGTGTTTAGCACATACATCTATTCCCTCGGCATCATTTTCCTAATCAAGGATGTGAATCATCACAAAAAATGATGAAAGCTTCATTATAGAATGACAGTTTTTTATCTTTTACCAAAGTGTTTGTAGTATACCTCTTTTTTTCTGATATTCTGATTTTCTGATATTTCTGATAGATCATATGGTATTATGATCAGAGAATGGGCTTTGGGGTCAGATACATATTCAAATCACAGTTCCATTCTTTATCAAAGGCATGTTACTAACCTGGATAAATTACTCCATGTTTCCAAGTCTCAGATTTCTTTATCTGTACCTGCATCTTAGAAGTGTTGGGAAGGATTTCTGGTAACATGTAATATACCCAGCTCAATTCAGCACTTGGATGTTTAAGAAATGGTAGCTGTCATTGACAGAATCTTCTTTATGAAAATATATAACACAGCAATATTCCTAAGGAATTTACTTTAGAAATAATCTTCCCTTCATAGTGACTAGAATCAGAATCAAAGAATTACAGCATATGAAATCAAGTTATTGGAATATGTAACATTGACTGCTGTCTCCCAGTAAATTGACTCAAAATGTAGTCTGAATCTTCAGTAGGCACTGTGTATGATAATTCCATGACGTTTGTCCACTTATATTTTATTGAACAATGTATTCATTTTAGAATACATTTCTGGATCTTATCAATACTGCATGTAGCTCAGTTTGAGAGTTTTCAATTCTATAAAAACAAAACCAGTTTCTTATCAGGGCTACTAAAGAGCATTTCATATAGAATTTTTTGGATTATTGCAAATGTTACACATCTCTAGAGTTGTAATATGTAGTAGTAATGTCAAGTGAACTCTGCATAATTTTACTTGTTCAGATAGAAGATTTTATATCTGAATAAGGAGTTTTGTTGTAGAAGTCAGTAGTATAGTAGAAAGAGCACTGAGTAGGAATAGGAATCTTAAACTCTTTCTAGCAATGTATTTTACCTTGATGAAAAACCACAAAAACTCTCATCCAACTACTAAACAAACCTGACCCAGTTTAGCTTGTGAGATCAGATAAGGCGCATGCAGGGTGGTAAGGTGGGGTGAAGGGTATGCAGGAACTCTCTCTGCTATTTTTGAAGTTTTTCTGTAAATCTAAAATTATTTCAAAATAAAAGAAGTTTTTTTAAAAAAAGCCAGAGAGTCAGTAAGCTTCAGTTTCTTCATCTATAAAGGGAAATGTAATAATAGCTTATCTTGGCCAGGCGCGGTGGCTCATGCCTGTAATCCCAGCCCTTTTGGAGGCCGAGGCAGGCAGATCACAAGGTCAAGAGATCAAGACCATCCTTGCCAACATAGTGAAACCCCTCTCTACTAAAATACAAAAATTAGCTGGGCATGGTGGTGTGTGCCTATAGTCCCAGCTACTTGGGAGGCTGAGGAAGGAGAATTGCTTGAACCCGGAAGGTGGAGGTTACAGTGAGCTGAGATTGTGCCACTGCACCCAGCCTGGTGCCTGGCAATAGAGCAAGACTCTTTATCAAAAATAGTAATAATAATAATAATAGTTCATCTTTTTACCTGACACATTTGTTGAGTGGATAAACATGTAAGTAAGGCAGTACACATAAAACTTTAAAATACTTCTGTTCTATGCTGTGATTCTTCCTTACTTGACTTCACCCATTTTACTGATCTTCCCTTCCTCTTGCTGCCAAAATAGTCCTTTGCTTCTTTAAAGCTTTTGTGGTTACTTTATTTAAGGTGAAACACTACCTCACATCACCAAGTTGCTAAAACAATTCTCCTTTCATCATCTTTCTTTGTAATCCATTCCACACCCTCTGTGGCTTGCCTTCTCTAAGCTTCTTGCTTAAGAACTAGGCCTAATGGCTACTGACATTTAATCAAATAACAGTTATAATACATTTACTCATGAGGAAAGCCTGAATAAAATTTGGGCACTGACATCTAAGAGAATGGAAATTTCATCGTCAAATATCTTAACAGAAACCATTTTGTTAAATAACCATAATTACAGGTTTTGCACTTACGATTGCAGAGGATTCTGCTCCTCTGCGTTCTTTGAAGCTTAAGAGGCAGCCATTATGTTCAGGTTACTTGAAATACCCATACTGAATCTAAGTATAGCTAGGGCTTCTTCAATAGAAAAGTCCCTGCAAGACTTTATAATTCAAGGATTTTCCTGCCCACTATTATTTTAAAGATTATTTCTGTTTTTCAAAAATATTTTTAATTTAGGTAAGCAGACTTTTCAGATAAGAACTGAAAATATGGCTGGGTACAATGCCTCATGCCAGTAATCCCAGGAATTTGGGAGGCCCAAGTGTGTGGGATCACTTGATGTCAGGAGTTTGAAACCAGCCTCATCAACATGGTGAAACCTCGTCTCTACTAAAAATACAAAATATTAACTGGGCATGTTGGCAGGCACCTTTATCCCCAGCTATTTGGGAGGCTGAGGCAGGAAAATCTCTTGAGCCCAGGAGAAGGAGGTTGCAATGAGCCAAGATCACGCCACTAGACTCCAGCCTGGGCAACAAAGTTAGACTGTGTCTCAAGAAAAAAAAAAAAAGAGAGACTAATTTTCTGAATGTGTAGACATTTCTGCTTTTTCTTAAGTATTTAGAAATTTACATTTACTACATCTGACGCAGAGCATTTTTGATTGCTATGATTATTCTTGTATCCTCTTGATAGTCATACTTGCTAAAGACTATCATTTTCTCCTTTTTTCAGTGACTAAATCTTGGCATTCTCAGGGAAAAATTTTCTTCCTTTTGTTTTATGTTAACTCATGCTTCTAGCTTAGATCAGTCTGTGTCACAGGTTTCTATTGATGAACTTGCTCATTTCTGACTCGTGAAAACAGCTCAGCCAATTATGAGAAGGGAAACTTTAGCATTAAGATGATTAAGAATGTTCCATTTAGAGGAATAAATGATTTAATTTTGTTTGTTTTGTTTCTAATCGTAACACAAATGCTATCCAGTCATAAAAGCCTATTTTTTCTCTTTTTTTCCTTGAGAATTTTTCCCACACTGGTGGCATTGTTTCCTTACTGGATCATGATGTACTCAACTTCATTTTTTTTCATATTTTCTTTTTTCAAATAATGAGCTCATCATTTTACTTATTCTGCTTATCAAAAATCAGAAGTAACTTGATATTTATATTACTAATAGGACTCTCTCCAAGTATATTGACATTTCAATTTTTTTTCCCAATAGTTTTTGGGGAAAAGGCAGTTTTTGGTTATGTGGATAAGTTCTTTAGTGGTGATTTCTGAGATTTTGGTGCACCTGTCACCCAAGCAGTATATACTGTGTCCAATGTATAGTCTTTTATCCCTCACCCCCCTCCCACCCTTCCTGCCAAGGCTCCAAAGTTCCTTATATCATTCTTATGCCTTTACCTCCTCATAGCTTTGTTTTCATTTATAAGTGAGAACATAAGATAAATAGTTTTCCATTCCTGAGTTAATACACTTAGAATAATGGTCTCCAACTCCATCCAGATTGCTGCAAATGCCATTATTTCGTTCCCTTCTATGGCTGAGTAGTATTCCGTGGTGTATGTGTACCACATTCTCTTTATCCACTCGTTGGTTGATAGGCATTTAGGCCCATCTTAGTTCATTAGTTAGAATACTTACAGTTTTCTATATAAAGAGTCAACTTTTAATATATTTTATAAACTGAGAGAGTGAAACTAAGAACATAATTTACAGATAGTAAAAGCTATAAACTGGTCATCCTTCTGTTTGTTTGTTTGTTTGAGATGGAGTCTTGCTGTGTCATCAAGGCTGGAGTGCAGTAGCACAATCTCGGCTTACTGCAACCTCTGCCTCCAGGGTTCAAGTGATTCCCCTGCCTCAGCCTCCTGAGTAGCTGGGATTACAGGTACCCATCATCACACCCAGCTAATTTTTACATTTTTTGTAGAGACAGTGTTTCACCATGTTGGTCAGGTTGGTCTCAATGTCCTGACCTCAGGTGATCCAGCTGCCATGGCCTCCCAATAAACTTGTCATCTTAATACATCATTGAGTCAGTTATCTCTGCTACTTCTTAACATTTCAGGCAGCAATAGGGTAGCTTTCACATAGGGTATAGAATTTTTATCAGAGTTGAGAAGAAGGCTTATTGTATTGGCTCAGGAAAGTTAAATATAGCAACATTTGTTCTGGTCTGTTTTAGGAGCACTCTTTCCTATGTGCTCCATAGATAGGCTGTCATTTTTGCAACAGATCATTATGTCAGAACCAAGGAGGGTTTTGACAGAAATGACACAGCATGATTTGCATTTTTAAAAGGTCACTTTGTCTGTTGTGTGGGGATTACTTTTTCCTTCGGTACTATGGTCTTTCCTAGGAAATGGCCTCTGTTTTGAAACAAGAAGCACCATGCTGCTTCCTTGAAGGGAAGGCAATGTAGTATAGTACAGTAGTCTTCAAGTTGTGTCTTGCAGTTTTGGGTATTTCATTGAGAAGGTCTTTGCAGAGGAAAAAGAATATTGGAAGACTCTAAGTCTTCTTCCCTCATTTCTATCAAAGCATCTCTGCTTTTAGCACCTTCATTTATGAGTGTTCTGTAAGATATCTTTTAAATTATGCATATACACACACATTTATATACACACATTATACATATGTGTGTATATATGTTTATATATACATGTCAGCCATAAAAAGGAATGAAGTACACACATACATATTTTCCAATGTTCATATACATATCCCCCACTGAGCATATACACACATTGCCAAACCCCTTGTGTAATAAGAATAGTATAAACTTTAGCATAAGACAGACCTCATTTCAGATTGCAGTACACATTGCTGAGCAACCTTGGACAAGTTACCTAATATATGTGAACCATAGCAGGAAGACTCATTAGGAGTCTACTGTAGGAATTGATAGGGTTTGGCTGTGTACCCACCCAGATCTCATCCTGAATTGTAGTTCCCATAACCCTCACATGTCATGGGAGGGACCTGGTGGAAGGTAATGGAGTCATGGGGGCAGTTACCTCCATGCTGTTCTCGTAATAGTGAGTGAGTTCTTAGGAGATCTGATGGTTTTATGAGAGGCTTTCCCCCCTTTTGCTTGGCACTTCTTTTTGCTGCCACCATGTAAAGAAGGATGTGTTTGCTTCCCCTTCTGCCATGATTATAAGTTTCTTGAGGCCTCCCCAGCCCTGCAGAACTGTGAGTCAATTAAACCTTTTTATTTTATAAATTACCCAGTCTCTGGTCTGTCTTTATTAGAAGTGTAAAAACAAACTAATACAGGAAATTGGTACCCGGTAGTGGGGTGCTGCTGTAAAAATACCTGAAAATGTGGAAGTGACTTTGGAACTTGGTAACAGGCAGAGGTTGAAACAGTTTGGAGGCTTCAGAAGAAGACAGAAAAATGTGGGAAAGTCTGGAACTTCCTAGAGACTTGGAGGGCTCAGAAGAAGACAGGAAGATGTGGGAACTTCCTACAGCCTTGTTGAATGTCTTTGATCAAAATGCTGATAGTGATGTAAACCATGAATTCCAGGCTGAGGTGGTCCCAGATTTAGATGCGGAAGTTGTTGGGAACTGGAATAACAGTAACTCTTGCTGTGTTTTAAGCAAAGAGACTGGCAGCATTTTGCCTGTGCCCTAGAGATCTGTGGAACTTTGAACTTGAGAGAGATAATTTAGGGTATGTAGCAGAAGAAATTTTTAAGCAACAAGGCATTCAAGAGATGCCTTGGGTGCTGTTAAAAGCATTCAGTTTTATGTATTTACAAAGATGTGGTTTGGAATTAAAACTTATGTTTAATAGGGAACCAGAGCATAAAAGTTTGGAAAATTTGCAGCCTCTTGATGTGATAGAAAAGATAAACCCATTTTCTGAGAAGAAATTCAAGCCAGCTGCAGAAATTTGCATAAATAATGAGGAGCAAAATGTTAATTGCCAAGATAGCAAGGGAAGATGTCACCAGGGCATATTAGAGGTCTTCACAGCAACCCATCACAGGCCCAGAGGCACAGGAGGAAAAAATGATTTTATGGGCCAGGCCCAGGCCCTTGCTGCTTTGTGCAGTTTTAGGACTTGGTGCC
This sequence comes from Sapajus apella, assembly GCF_009761245.1. Lineage (NCBI taxonomy): Eukaryota > Metazoa > Chordata > Mammalia > Primates > Cebidae > Sapajus > Sapajus apella. The sequence continues at coordinate 3,023,035 of NW_022436981.1, read as the reverse complement.
CTGTATCCCAACTGTGGCTAAAAGAGTCCAAGTTACAGCTCTGGCTGTGGCTTCAGAGGGTGCAAGTCCCAAGCCTTGGCAGCTTCCACATGGTGTTGAGTCTGCAGGAGCAAAGAAGTCTAGAATTGAGGTTTGGGAACCTCCTCCTAGATTTCAGAGGACATGTGGAAATGCCTGGATGTCCAGGCAGAGGTGTGTTGCAGGGGCAGAGCCCTCATGGAAAATCTCTGCTAGGCAGTGCAGAAAGGAAATGTGAGGTTGGAGTACCCAGAGTCCCCACTGGGGCACTGCCTAGTAAAGCTGTGAGAAGAGGACCACCATCCTCCAGGTCCTAAAATGGTAGATCCACTGACAGCTTGCACCATGCACCTGGAAAGTCCACAGATACTAACACCAGCCCATGAAAGCAGCTGGGACGGGAGCTGCGCCCTGCAAAGCCACAGGGACAGAGCTGCCAAAGGCCCTAGGAACCCACCTTTCCCATCAGTGTGACCTGGATGTGAGACATGGAGTCAAAGGAGATCACTTGGGTGTCTTAAGATTTTACTGCCCCACTGGATTTTGGACTTATGTGGGGCCTGTAACCCCTCCAATTTCTCCCATTTGGAATGGGTATACTTACCCAATACCTGTACCACCATTGTATTTAGAAAGCAACTAACTTGCCTTAGATTTTACAGGTTCATAAGTGAAAGGGACTTGCTTTGTCTCAGATGAGACTTTGGACATGGACTTTTGGGGTTAATGCTGGAATGGTTAAGACTTTGGGGGATATTGGGAAGGCATGATTGGCTTTGAAATATGAGGACATGAGATCTAGGAGGGGGCCAGGGAGGAATTATATGGTTTGGCTGTGTCCCCACCCAAATCTCATCTTGAATTGTTCCCATAACCCCATGTGTCATGGGAGGGACCCAGTGGGAGGTGATTGAATCATGGGGGCAGTTACGCCCATGCTTCTGTCCTTGTGATAGTGAGTGTGTTCTTAGGACATCTGATGGTTTTATAAGGGGCTTTTCCCATTTTGCTTGGCACCTCTCCTTCTGCCATGATTGCAAGCTTCCTGAGGCCGCCCCAGTTCTGTGGAAATGTGAGTCAATTAAACTTTTTTCCTTTATCAATCACACAGTCTCAGGCAGTTCTTTATAGCAGCGTGAGAACAGTCTAATACCGTAATCCAGAGGAGAGTTGATGATGGTGGCTTGGACTAGAGTAGTAGCAGTGACAGTAGAAGGTGATGAAAGTGGTTTATTTTCGTTATATTTTAAAGATAGAGCTGATGGAAGTTGCTTAGAGGGAAATAAAGGATGAATTAATCTGTGATAAAAATTTTTATTTTCACATGTGTAGAAAAAGTCCTTACTGAAAAAACTAAGATAAATCACTTAGTAGCAACAAAGGGATTGTGAGCAGGGTTCCCTTGTTCTGACAGAGTTCTGTATATCCTTGGGGAGGATGGTGAGAGCCATGCTGTACTGACAGCCTTCCCCTTTCACAAGATTTTACCTTAAAGATGGTAGACTTTTATTGTATGTAAGTAAAGCCAGACTCCATACAGTGTGCGTATTGACTACTTAGGAATTTGATCTTGCCTAAACCAAGATGGAAAGACTGCAGTTCTAACTCAAGGTTAAAGAGAAAGTATGAACTAAATTTTCTGCATTAATGGCTTTTTTTTTTTTTTTTTTTTTTTTTTTT